>NW_024067886.1:300000-412897 GCF_009389715.1 Phoenix dactylifera
ATTTAATAAATCATTCAATCTAGACCGTTAGATCTTGATCTATCGTTGGATGAAGACATAATGGAGAGTTGGTTTAACCCAATTGGATTGGGTTAGAGGATGGCTACCATAATTGACCATTGGATCTTAATCCCACCATTGGATGAAGACATAATGGGTCAAGTGAATGGCGCCTTGCATTGGAGCCCTTGGATCATCATCATGAAAGATCAAGAGGTGAGGCGTGATGGACATGTGATTAGCATGTGATGTTGACTTGGTCAAAATATGGCACCACATGAAAGGACATATCATTTGATACACCTCCTCACTTGATGTGCACCTCCTCTTATTGATATGGCCCTTTAGATGATGCCCTTTCATGAGAGGATGTGTGGATGGGATGCATCCCTTGGAGATGCATCCCTACACCTATTATAAATAGGTTAGCACTCCATGGGTTTCATCATTCCAATTCCACCCCACTCCTCTCTTCTTTCTTCTTACATTAGTTTCTTTCTTTCTAGCATTGCTTCTAGTGTGTCCTAAGCCAAGACAAGGTGGTCTTCTTTAGGACAAAAAGGATTAGAAGTAATTTTAGAAGGCTAAAGGAAAATAGAAAGGAAGGAAAGCAAGCCATTAGAGTTCTTTAGAAGAATTCTGCATTAAGGATCAAAAGTCTTTGGAGCTAAAGTCTTGATCAAGTTTTCGTGTGGATCACCATTGGAGGGTGAACACTTGGACGCCTCATGGAGATTGTACACTTTGGATTAGCGTTTGAGGTATTCTACTAATTCTGCATTTATTTTATATCATTTGATTGTAATCATTAAGGTGATCTAGGCTTAAAAGGGTTTCATGCATAGGGACTTTATTAAGAAATTTTTAAAATCCCTAGCTTCCGCTGCGCATTATAACATGCTAAAATCCTTCACTGACGCTCTCATTTTTCCTATCTCTTAGCTCGCCCAGTACATGATCCGCCTGGAGGAGAGCCACGAGGAACAGGCGAGGCTTCTGGCGAGGACCGAGAGCCGACTGAAAGCTGTAGAGGAGGGAGGCCAGGCTGCCGGCGGGGAGGACGACCAGGGACCTCGAAACGAGGCTCCAGGTGGCCGAAGAGCGGGCACTCGGCTTCGCCGTCCTCGAGAGGCAACTGTTGGATGCTCAGGAGCAACTCAAGGTTGCCTCGGGTCTCGAAAGCGAGATCAGGAAGGCGGAGGAGCGGGCCGAAAAGCAGTCCCGGAAGGCTGCCGACTTCCGGGAGAGGTGGGGGAAGGCCCAGTAGTCGGCCGACAACGCCCGCAACCGAACCCGATCTCTTGAAGCCAAGCTGGCCGAATTGGAGTCGGCCTTGGAGGGGACTCGTGCGAGCAACCAGGAGCTTTATTCGCGCCTGGAGGAGGCTGAGGCTGCTCGCGTCGCTGCCGAGGCGAGGCACATGGAGGCTCGGGCCGATCTGCTGAGGGTCTCCTCCGAGGCGGACGACCGGATTGTGGCGAAGGTCATGGAAGCGAAAGCTCAGATTACGGAGCGAGCGGAGGCTGCGCTGGCCGAGAAGAGCGCGGAAATCGGGCGTCAGGCGGTACAGGCCTATCGTCAGTCCGCCGAGTTCATCCGTGACATGTCGGACGCGGGGTCCGACTCCTTTGCCTTAGGCTTCGATGAAGGCCTGGCAAGGGTGTCCGCTAAATACCCCGAAATTGACCTGAGTGGGGTCTCCCTCCTCGACTCCCCTCCGATGCCATTGCCTGCCGATTCTCCAACCGTCTCCCCACCCTTCGTGGACGTGCTCGCCGTTCCCGACTCAGGGGTTCCTCCAAACTGACTCTCTGTACTTTTCTTTGTTCTTTTCTTTGTATGTTGGCGTTTTGCCATGTTGTATGGGTCTCGGCCCTGATGCAACGAAAGTTAATGCAAACAGAGTGTTTCCTCATTTCACTTTCGTCCTTCCTCTTCTTAACTCTTGGTAGCGTCTCACCGACTCCTGACTCTTAAAGTTCTTCCGGCGCTAGGCCAGGCATCCGAGGGTTAGGCCTCAGGAAATTTTTCCGGCGCTAGGCCAGGCATCCAAGGGTTAGGCCTCAGGAAATTCTCCCGGCGCTAGGCCAGGCATCCGAGGGTTAGGCCTCAGGAAATTCTTCCGGCGCTAGGCCAGGCATCCGAGGGTTAGGCCTCAGGAAATTCTTCCGGCGCTAGGCCAGGCATCCGAGGGTTAGGCCCCAGGAAATTCTTCCGGCGCTAGGCCAGGCATCCGAAGGTTAGGCCTCAGGAAATTCTTCCGGCGCTAGGCCAGGCATCCGAGGGTTAGGCCTCAGGAAATTCTTCCGCTGGTCGGCCAAGGCTGGCACAAGTCGAGGCGACCGATCGGGGCTTCAGGCTAGTCTGCTCCCGGGATGATCATCGGGTTAGCCTGGCATCCGAGGGCCGAGCCTCGGAGAATTCCGCTCGTTGGTCGGCCAAGGCTGGCGCAAGCCGAGGCGACCGGTCGGGGCTTCAGGCTAGTCTGCTCCCGGGATGATCATCGGGTTAGCCTGGCATCCGAGGGCCGAGCCTCGGGGAATTCCGCTCGTTGGTCGGCCAAGGCTGGCGCAAGCCGAGGCGACCGGTCGGGGCTTCAGGCTAGTCTGCTCCCGGGATGATCATCGGGTTAGCCTGGCATCCAAGGGCCGAGCCTCGGGGAATTCCGCTCGTTGGTCGGCCAAGGCTGGCGCAAGCCGAGGCGACCGGTCGAGGCTTCAGGCTAGTCTGCTCCCGGGATGATCATCGGGTTAGCCTGGCATCCGAGGGCCGAGCCTCGGGGAATTCCGCTCGTTGGTCGGCCAAGGCTGGCGCAAGCCGAGGCGACCGATCGGGGCTTCAGGCTAGTCTGCTCCCGGGATGATCATCGGGTTAGCCTGGCATCCGAGGGCCGAGCCTCGGAGAATTCCGCTCGTTGGTCGGCCAAGGCTGGCACAAGCCGAGGCGACCGGTCGGGGCTTCAGGCTAGTCTGCTCCCGGGATGATCATCGGGTTAGCCTGGCATCCGAGGGCCGAGCCTCGGAGAATTCCGCTCGTTGGCCACGCGCCTGTCACTTGCCGCTCGACGGGGTTTCTCCGTGGCCAGCTGCGATCGTGTTTCTCCCCCTCTCGAAGCGTCGCCTGGGGAACACTAGAAGGCCATTAAATGCTAATTGAGGCGTTACCTGGGAAATCGGACCGGCCAGTTGCTGCTTGCGAGGAGTGCCAGTTAAGCGGCCGCGATACGCGCGTTCTTCGAGGCGGATGCGGCCTGGGCGCGTGCGGAGATACGTGGGCCGCGGGATACACGCCGTCCGGAGTGTCCTGTACGAAGAATGCAATTAAGGAGAATGATGCCTAGAAGATCATGGGGGGATAAACCTCGAGAGCCGGAACGGCTCCGGATTCGATGTGCCCGCATTTATTGGAGCCACCCGCATCGGAACGACCGGGGGGCCACAGTTTGGCTATAAATATAAGCGCAGGTGCGGTGGAGCCTGCCAAGCCGGAGCTGTTCAGGTTGCCATGGATCGTGGACCTCCTCTCCGGCGCGTGGCTGGGAAATCCCAGCCGGAGGAACGGGAGGCGCGCTCCTCGCGACTTCCACCAACTAGCCGTTTCATCTGGGATCAACGGGAGGATTCTTCCCGGTGGAACTCCGCTCTAGGCGTTTCATCCGGGATCACGCCTCCTCGCGCTCTTCTCCCTTATATTCCTTTCCTCCCCTTCTCCTGGGGAGGACCGGAATATCCCTTGGAGGTGGCGTTCCTCTAGAAGCAGTGTGAACTTCTTCTTCGTCCGCGCCGGCTCTTCGTCTTTTGCATGAGGCGTCGATGGCGCCTCCGGGGGGAAGCACCCACGGCCAGTGGGATTGCAGCTGCTTCGGGCGGAGGGTTCGGGATCCCAGATCTTCAGCTCCACGGAGTCCCCACCTCTTCCTTAGTTTCTTTACTCCCCAATCCCCCTCTGGGAATTCTTTGTAATCACACGAACACGCCATTGTAACCAGAAATTATTGAAATGAAAAGAACTATATATTTTTTGAGCTGTCTTTCTGGCTTTGTCTTTCTACTGGTAATATACCCGCAGGTTAGCGGAATTCCAGCTCCTTGGAATTTCTCGACCATCTAGTGCCTCCAACTGGTAGGAGCCAGGTCGGTTTACCCAGCGAACCCTATACGGGCCTTCCCAATTTGGCGCCAGCTTCCCACCTTCCGCGGGCTGAGATGCTTTGGCCCGCCTTAGCACCAGATCTCCGATTCTGAAAAGTTTTGGTCGGACCTTGGAGTTATAATACCGGGCCACCCTCCGCTGATACATCGCCATCCGGACCTGCGCCATTTCCCTCGCTTCTTCCAAGAGGTCCAGATTCCCTCGAAGCTGCTCCGAATTGGCCTCGGGTCGGTGCGCGGCCACCCGGGGCGAGGGGAGTCCGAGCTCCACGGGGACGACCGCTTCCGTGCCATAAGTTAGGCCGAAAGGCGTCTCCCCGGTAGGGGTCCGATGCGTGGTCCGATACGCCCTAAGGACGTTCTCAAGTTCTTCGACCCAAGCTTGCCTCGTCCGACCGATTCGCGCCTTAATTCCTTGGAGGATTGTCCGATTTGTCACTTCGGCCTCACCGTTGGTTTGGGGATGCGACACAGATGTGAACCGATGCTCGATCCCGAACTCCTCGCAGAAGTCACGGAAATGCTTGTTGTCGAACTGTCGACCATTATCCGAGATGAGGACCCGGGGTACCCCAAATCGGACAATGATGTTTTTCTTTACGAACTTCCGGACTTGCGCCTCCGTGATAGTGGCCAGCGGCTCCGCCTCCACCCACTTGGTGAAGTAGTCGATTGCAACAATCAAGAATTTCCGCTGGGCGGAAGCGACGGGAAACGGTCCGAGGATATCCATTCCCCACTGTGAGAAGGGCCAGGGTGCGGTGATTGGTGCCAAAGGGACAGAAGGGACTCTCTGGACGTTGGCGTGGCGCTGGCAGGCGTCGCATTTCCGTACGTGATCTTTTGAGTCCTCCAACAAGGTAGGCCAATAATAGCCTTGCCTCATGATCTTGTGCGCCAAGGACCTAGCCCCCGAGTGCGATCTGCAGACGCCCTCGTGGACTTCGCCGAGGACGTAGGCCACCTCCAAGGGGCGGAGGCACCTTAAGAGGGGGGCGGTGAACGAGGTCCGATACAGCCTCCCTTCATAGAGTACGTAGTGGGCGGACTTTCTGACAAGTCGCCGAGCTTGATCTTCGTCTTCAGGGAGGATCCCTTCGGCGAGGTAGGCGACGAGCGGGTCCATCCAAGACGGCTCCGGATCAATCGCCATCACCGCCCCAGCCTCGCCGATGCTCGGGGCATCCAAGGTCTCCAGGTAGATTGCCCTCGACAGGTTGCGCGCCTCTGCGCCCACCAAGCGGGACAACCTGTCGGCCCTGGCATTTTCGCTTCTGGGGACCTGCTGGAGGTCGACGCTGCCGAGGTCGGGAATGAGTGCTTGCACCTTCCGGACGTAGTTCTGCATGGTCGGGCTCCGGGCCTCGAACTCCCCACGGACCTGCCCGACCACCAGCTGGGAGTCGGTGAAGACCTTCAAACGCCGGATGCCGAGCTCCCCGGCGAGTTTGAGTCCCGCGACTAGGGCCTCGTACTCCGCCTCGTTGTTGGTCACTGGAAATCCAAACCTCAAGGCATACTCGGCTATCACTCCATCAGGACTGGTAAGGACCAGCCCGGCCCCTCCACCCTCGGGGTTCGACGACCCATCGATGTGAAGCGTCCAGGTCGGGAGGTCGAGGCTGGGCATTTCCGGTGGTCTAGGTTCCGCCACCTGCACCGTGCACTCAGCGAGGAAGTCCGCGAGCACCTGGGCCTTGATGGCGGGCCGAGGCTGGTAGCGGATATCGAACTCACCGAGTTCTATTGCCCACTTCACCAGCCGTCCCGCATTCTCGGGGTTGCTGAGGATCTGTCGTAGTGGTTGATCAGTTAAGAGGGTGACAGAATGGGCCTGGAAATAGGGGCGGAGCCTCCTGGTCGCGGTCAGCAGCGCGAAGGCGATCTTTTTAGCCTTCGTATACCGCACCTCGGCATCCCGTAGGACCCGGCTGATGTAGTACACGGGCTTCTGGAGCTTTGCCTCTTCCCGAACCAGCACCGCACTGACCGCGGTTGGGGAGACCGCCAGATAGAGGTAGAGCATCTCCCCTTCTTGCGGCTTGGACAGCAGGGGAGGAGACGCCAGGTATTCCTTGAGCTGGTCGAATGCTGCTTGACATTCGGCCGTCCAGAGGAAGTCTTTCGGGCATTTTAACACCTTGAAGAATGGTTGGCAGCGTTCGGCCGATTTTGCCACAAATCGTCCGAGCGCGGCGACCCTTCCAGCGAGCTCCTGAACCTCCTTCACTTTGGTCGGAGGGGACATACCTTGGATGGCCTTGATTTTGTCCGGGTTGGCTTCGATACCCCGCTGGTTGACAATGAAACTGAGGAACCTCCCGGACGAAGCGCCAAAGGCGCACTTCGCTGGGTTCAGCTTCATGCGAAACTTCCGCAAGGTGGTGAAAGTCTCCTCCAGATCCACGATGTGCTGGTCTGCCTGGCGGCTCTTCACCAGCATATCGTCCACGTACACCTCCATATTCCGGCCGATTTGCTCTTTGAAGATTTTGTTGACGAGGCGCTGGTAAGTGGCGCCAGCATTCTTCAGACCGAAGGGCATTACCTTGTAGCAGTACAGCCTCCGGTCTGTTATAAAGGCAGTTTTCTCCTCGTCCTGTGGGGCCATCATTATCTGGTTGTAACCGGAGAAGGCGTCCATGAAAGACAGCAGCTGATGTCCGGAAGTCGCGTCGACCAGTTGGTCTATCCGCGGAAGCGGAAAGCTATCCTTGGGGCACGCCTTGTTCAGGTCGGTATAGTCGACGCACATCCTCCACTTCCCGCTCGCCTTCCGGACAAGTACGACATTTGCCAGCCACTCGGGGTAACTCACCTCCCTTATGAATCCTGCCTCCAAGAGTTTGTCTACCTCCTGGTCGATCACCCGGATCCAATCCGGAGCACAGTGTCTCTTCTTCTGCTTCACTGGCCGGTGGGTCGGGTCGACGTTGAGGGCGTGAGAGATGACCTCCGGGTCGATCCCAGGTACATCGGCCGCCGACCAGGCAAATACATCGGCATTGGCTCGGAGGAATTCCACCAACCGGGCCCGAGCTCCCGGGTCGAGATTGGCGCCGACCCGGACCGCCCGGCCCCGGCGGCCTTCCTCGAGGGGAACTTCGACCACACCCTCGGCCGGCCCCCCTGCCGCAAGGCCACCTCGTCTCTGGCATCAAGGGACTCGACGCTTAGGGCTTCTGCGGGCTTCTTCCCTTTGAGGGTCGCTAAGAAACATTGTCGTGCGGTCGGTTGGTCACCTCGGACCTCCCCGATCCCGACCGTCGTGGGGAACCGCATGAGCAAGTGGTACGTGGAGACCACCGCACGAAGGGCGTTCAGCCCGGGTCGTCCGAGGATAGCGTTGTAAGCCGAGGGAACACGGACGACCAAGAACCCGAGTCGCACCGTGGCTTCTGCGGGTGCGACGCCCGCAGTCACAGGCAGCTCAACGACATCTTCCACCGGGACAGCGTCACCGGTGAATCCTACGAGGGGGGTGGACATTTTGTGCAACAATTGTCTGGACAAGCCCAGCTTTTGGAAGGCCTCGTAAAACAAGATATCAGCTGAGCTTCCACTATCCACAAGAACATGCCTTACATCATAGTTTGCCATGGTGAGGGAGATTACCATGGCGTCATCGTGGGGGGTCTGAACCCCCTTTACATCCTCATCACAAAAAGTGATTACGGTGCCGACCCTCTGCCGCTTTGCGACGGCCGCCCCCGACGCCTCCGTCGAGCCCCCTGCGTTCCTCACGGGTCGGGGGCAGCCCTTAGTGATAGTGTGGATCACGCCCGCAACGGGTCGATTCTGCTCTCGAGGCTCCGGAGGAGCCGGGTCGGCCGGATGCGGGTCTGCGGGGGGACGTTGGTCGCTCACATATCGACCGAGATGCCCCCGGCGGATGAGAGCCTCGATCTCGTCCCGAAGCTGGAAGCAGTCTTCCGTGTCGTGGCCGTAGTCTCGGTGGTACTCACAGTACGCCCGGGAGGGCCTCTTCCCAGGGATCTTCCGCATCTGTCTCGGGGCCGGGAGGTCCTCCCGCCCCTTGATCTCCATAAGGATCTTGGCCCGGGGAGTCAGGAGACGGGTGTACCGGTTGAAACGTCAGGGCGGAGAACGAGGGCGTGGGGCGCCGTGGTTCTTCGCCGGCGACGGGCTTCTGCGCCGACGCTGGGGCGTCGGGCTCCTCCTCTGGCGTGCCTTTTTCCGCCTTTTCTTCCCAAGCTTTGGAGGGATCTCGGCGGCCTCCTTGCTCCGGTGGGCGGCCGCCTCCTCGGTGTCCGCATACTGGTTCGCCCGGGACAACAGCTCTGGGAAGCTCCGCGGCAGGCGTTTGTCCAGGGAGAAGGTGAGTCTGCCCTTCCGGAAGCCACGCTTCAGGGCTGAAAGAGCTACCTCCTGACTCAGGCTCCGGACCTCCAGCGTAGCCCTGTTGAAGCGGGTAAGATAATCCCGCAGGCTTTCTCCCTCGTTTTGCCGGACATCAAAGAGGGAGTCGGAGACCAGTCGTCGCCGGCTACTGACGGCGAAATGAGTGACGAAGAGGCGAGTGAACTGGTCGAAGGACCGGATTGAGTCAGCCTCCAGCCCGGCGAACCATGCCCTCGCCGGGCCACGGAGGGTTGCCGGGAAAGTCTTGCAGAGAAGGGGATCTGATGCTCCGTGGAGGAGCATAAGGGTCCTGAAACTCTCGGCGTGATCCCGCGGGTCCGCCGCCCCGTCATAGGGCTCGATCGCCGGCATTTTGAACCCCGACGGATTCGGGGTCCGCAGGATCCTCGAGGCAAGCGCCGGCTGGAAGGAGATCTCTAAGTCGGCGAAGGGATCTTTGGAATGGCCCTTCAGGACCTGGAGTTGTCGGTGGAGATCGTCCACCCGCCGGTCCAGGGAGCGCGACCGGTGGGTGGGAGACAAGGAGCGGCGAGAGGGGGACCGACTGGAGCGCGGGTTCCTCGAGGATTGGGGGGTCTGGGAACGCGCCCGGGCCCGCCTCTCGGACCCCGCGCGGCTCCGGTGGGAGGGTTCCGGCAGAATGGAGCGTGCTCGAGAATCCTCCTCGCGCCGGCGCTCATCCCCATGGGAGAGGAAGGAGCGCGGGTTGAGGAGGACAGGCGAATGCTCAGGCCGCGGCGGCTCCTGAGCCCGCTGCAGCGCCCGAGAAATCGCACCCTGCAGATTCTGCACCGCCTCCGCGAGGGTGCGAACCTGCTGGGTTAGTTGGTCGAATTGGGCGGCTTCGACCGTCTGAACGGGCGGTGGGGAGGTGGAGTGTTGCTGAGAGTGTGTTGGAGATGCAGCGGCCTTCCGGCCAGAGGCGTGAGAGGCCCCGCGACCGAAAGCATTGGAAGCTCCACGACCACCTCGCCGTGCCATTACGATCGCTTTGAGATCCGGGCCCTTCCTCTAGCGCCAACTGTTGCTGGGGGTTCAAACCGAGAACGATTGGCACAGCGGTGTGAACGGGGTTCCCTTGGAATTGCTTCGGTTGCGCTCCACCTTCCGCCGGAAAACCTGCAAGCAAGCCTCGCACCACCACCGGGGTAGTGGGGGCCCTCCGACGATCAAGTTAGGGAAGATCGAAGGAGAAGGAGAGGTAGCAGGTAAGATGATACTCTGGAAAATCTTGCTTACCCTCCCCCTTCCCCCCCAGCCGCATATATACCAGGCTGGGGGGTTCTTTTGGGGATTGGTCATCGTGTGGCGCGATGGGGTTGCCACTGACATGGCCGTTACAGGGCGTCGTGGGGCAGCGCTGGGTACGGCTATGGCAGGGCATAGTGGAGTTCCGCTTTGTACGGCTGTTACAGGGGATCGTGAAACAGTGTCGGATACGGCCGTTGCAGGGAGTAGGGAAGCAGGGGGCCGCGGCGTGCCTCAGGGGAACAGTCTGTTGTTGTCAGAGATTGCCGACTCGGGGTCGGATTGCTGGATCAAGGGGCAGCCGACTCGGGGTCGGGCTGCGGAGCCGAAGATATCCGACCCGAGGTCGGATTGCTGGATCAAGGGGCAGCCGACTCGGGGTCAGGTTGCGGAGCCGAAGATATCCGACCCGAGGTCGGATTGCTGGATCAAGGGGCAGCCGTAGTCTTCCCGGGCGCGCGTGCCGGTCACGTGGGACATGGTGGCTAAGTTCCCCCGTAACATCTTCAAATTCTAAACTCCTAAATGGAATGTTCAATTAAGGGGAAGAAAGAAAATTTTTAGGAGGAGAGATCATATGGAGCTCAATCGCATAAATCCATAACTAAAGGAGAGAGAAAGAATATTAAATGAGAAGTGATCCTAATACTCTCCATTATGTATCATCTGAAATTTAAATCTGAAAATCTGTATGATACACCTTGAGGCTTGTTATTTGGTTAGTGCATCAATCATGAACCAAATTACAATTCAAACAGTTGATTTTAAGAGCCTCTAGTTTAATGAAAGAATAATGTGTTGAGCTAAATTTTCTTCAGTATTTCTTATGAACACAAATTTAAAGTAACTACTATATGTGATAGATTTATAGATGGTAAAATACACCTAAATCAACTGTTTTGAAAATTATTTTTTTTAAAAAAAAAATCATCTATCTCTATTAGAAAATCTATTTTGGAATTCACTAATGAGTTCTTATTGGCTTGCTCTTTAGAGTTTCAATCCTGTGCCAATTTATTTTTATATATATTAAAATGTGTTTCTCTCTAAAGAAATAAAAGAAAGTCTTTAAAAGAGCTCTAAGATGTATCAAAAATTGCATGAATCCATATTTTGGTATTTGTGCCCCAATGCTCTTATTATCATAAAAGAACTTTGAAGTCATTAAGAATTAATGATCCAACATGATGGTATGTTTTTCAGGTATATAAGTTTTGATCTTATACTCTGAAAATTAATTAAATTGCTCTCATGTTGATAAAATACTTAATATATTGGGCAAAAGATCTTAAATGAACAAGCTTTCATACTTATTATTGAAGAGAGGTTAGATTTCCATTCGTGCCTTCTTTGAATATCAGTCTTGATACTCCTTGAATTAACTTGAAAAAGGCTCCACCTACACTTGATTTGAAAACTATCTTTGGAATCACATACGATGTGCTTTCATTATAATTTGCTCTAAAATCATCTTAATTGACTCTGATCTATGCTGATTAATCTTATTCTGACATTATTGCCTTGAGTTATATGATTCATATTCTTGCAATAATTTGATATGCATTAACTAAAAATCAGAGTACAATAAGAAAAAGAAATATTTGAGTATCATTATCTTTGTGCTTAATGTTTCATTATCTTGCAACCTTTTTGATGTTGTCAAAAAGGGGGAGACATATCTAAGTATATGCTCATAATGTTTTATGTGTTGATTATGTTAAGTTGATTAAATCTAAAGCATTATCATGAAGCATTATTATGAAGTATATATTAAAGATATATATTTTCTACTTCAAACAACTTAGCTATGCATTACTTCTAGAACACAATATATTTTATATTGCATATACTCCAAGTTTTGTCATCATCAAAAAGAGGGAGACTGATGACCCAAAGATTAATTTAAAGATTGATTTTGATGATCACAAAACCTTGAAGTATAAATACTAATGTTTGTGTTGCAAGAAGAAAGATAATTTGTTTTGCAAGGAACATAGCAAGTTGGAAAAATACAAGAAGGCCTCAAAAGCTCTCAAGAAAAGTTGGAAGAAAGCTACACTTTATTGGCCCAAGTTTCAAGTTCAAAGAATTCAAGTTAGAGGAGCAAATTTAAAGAAAGATTCAAAAGAATAGTCCTCAAGTCGACTCCTGTAAGTTTAGAGTCGACTCTGGCACTCTGGAGTTTCAAGGAACAGTACTCGAGTCGACTCCGATACTCTACGAGTCGACTCCGACTGAGAACAAACAAAAAGACAGAGAGTTGATTTTCAGCGCTACAGTGCTCGAGTCGACTCCTACTTCAGCGCTACAGTGCTCGAGTCGACTCCTACTTCAGCACTACAGTGCGGAGTCGACTCCCAGCTACAGTGCCGACAGACTACTATTCACAAGTTGACTCCTGTTTCAGCCGAGTCGACTCCTACTTCAGCTGAGTCGACTCCAGCACGCTGGGAGGCGTAACGGCTAGTTTTTTCTTGACTCCAACGGCTCTATTTTTGCCTCTAACGGCTAGATTTTTGTTCCCAAGCCATCCAAAGCTATAAAATCAAGAGGAGAGCTAGGGAAGAAGTCATGGAAGTGGGAGAGAACACTTAGGAAAGAGATCTCAAAAAAAAATCTCCCAAAAGCACAAAAGGGCCATTCTAAGCAAAAGAGAGAGAAGAAGAGCATCCGAGTGAATCCCAAAGCTTTCTCTCCAACTGTGTGCTGCCTCAGTGATCCTCTACCTCGTGCCAAATCAGAAGAGGGTCAAGTAAAGAAGAAGCCGAGTTCCTTCATCTACAAATTTGTTTGAGGGCTTCTTCTCTTTACTTTACCTGTTTATATTTGCTATATTTGCTTATTTAAGAAGCTTGTTGAGGATGATAGTGTTATTTTGATGATTAACAAGCAATTATCTAAAGCATGCTATAAGCTAAATTGATGCTTCATTTATAAGTTCATTACTCTCAGTACATTTGTTTAATTGAGAATATATATATGGTCTTGTTCATTTGAGTGAATCTAACCTTAAGAATGCAGCAAAGTGTGGATTGAGTCGATCCATAGGTTGATTGGGTCGACCTCGGCACATCAAGGAATCATCTGGCACACTCCTGCAAAAACAGCACAAATGAACAGTGAGTTGGGTCGACCCAAGGTAGGCATGAGTCGACCCAACCTCCAAAGAACCTCAAAATGCAAAGGAAAAATGCTCTCTGGATTTACTGAGAGGGTCGACCCACACAGTGGTTGAGTCGACCCAAGCTTGAGTCGACCCAAACCCTGAGAGGGTCGACCCAAATGGAAGACAGAAAGACAGACAGAAAATGGCTCTCTGGAATTACTGAGAGGGTCGACCCAAGAAGAAGTTGAGTCGACCCAAGTGAACTTTGAGTCGACCCAAAGAATGGTTGGGTCGACCCAAGTGAAGGAAGTTTGAAATTCATGTTTCTGTGTTCTCTGAGAGGGTCGACCCAAGGAATGTTTGAGTCGACCCAAGGCCAAGTTGGGTCGACCCAAGGACAGGTTGAGCCGACCCAAACACGGGCTGAACATAACGGCTAGTTGTGCAGAAATGCTTTTTGGACTCCCAACGGCTATAAACGGCTAGTTTCTTCAATCCAACGGTCAGAAAGGACTATTTGGAGGTTGGAGAAGTATTTAAGAGGGAGTATTCATTAGAGGAAGCAAGCTTTTGGGGAAAATACATCAAGTGCATTCAAGAGAGAACCCTAGCAAGACAAGCTTCATCAAGAGCTTCATTCAAGAATCAAAGAAAGGGATTGAGCAGATTCAAAGAAGCATTAAGAGCTCCTTCCCCCATTGAAGAGTGAAGCTTCCTTGACCAAGAAGAGCAAAGCGACTTCAAAGCGATAATTTCTTTCTAACTCTTCTTGTTGTTCATATTGCTTTATATGCTCATCTAGGAGTTTAAATCTTTTCTTTTCATTTGTATAAACACTTTGTAAAGGTTCGTTGGTAAGCCCGCAAAACCAACAAAGGTTCGTTGGTAAGCCCGCAAAACCAACAAAGGTTTTTGGTGAACCCGGAAAACCAAAGTTGTATAGGTTCGTTGGTGAGCCCGCAAAACCAACAAGGTTCTTGGTGAGCCCGGAAAACCAAGTGTATAGGTTCGTTGGTGAGCCCGTAAAACCAACAAGGTTTTTGGATTGTGAGCCCGGAAAACAATCCAACTGTAATCCGCAAGATTATAGTGAATTCCCAAGGGTACGCTTGGGGAGTGGACGTAGGTGCTAAGGAGAGCACCGAACCACTATATATTGGTGTGTTTGCATTGTGTTTGTGCTTTCATTTTCTCTTGCTTTATCTTCTCTTCTTGCATTAGATTAACTCACTTAAATAACCTAAGAGAGCATCCATCGCACTTAATTTAGAAAGTTTTAAAAGTACCAAAAATTTAGAAGAAACCAATTCACCCCCCCTCTTGGATTGTCACCTTGGGCAACAAGTGGTATCAGAGCAAGGTGCTCTAATAGTACTCATTGATCTCACAATCAAGAGTTAAAGATCATGACAACCCAAGTGGGATATTCTATGAGTGAGGGACAATTAATTGATAGACCTCCACTATTTGATGGTATAAACTACACATATTGGAAAGCTCGCATGCGCATTTTCATTCAAGCACATGACTACGATTTATGGAGTATCATAGTCAATGGGCTACACACAAATACTAATCATGATAAAGAAAGGGCTCAGCAAAATGCAAAAGCCATGAATATTCTATATTGTGCATTAGATGATAGTGAACTTAATAGCATATCTTTTTGCATAACTGCTAAGGAAATATGGAATATGCTTGAAGTTAAATATGAATGCACTAACGTTTCTAGTAAATTTGAAACTAGTTCCGAAGAAGAAGAGCATCAAACTGAAACTGAAAATCTATGCTTTGGAGCACCTGAAGATGAGGTATGTACTCGAACACAAAGTGATTTCTCATTCAAAAATCAAGTACATACTGAAGCTCAATCTGATTTTACATTTGATGAACTTCATGATGCTCTTCATGATCTATACTTTGAATATAAGAAGCTTAGGTTAAAGAATAAAAAGCTAAATCAGAAAAATCTATCTCTTGCTGAAAGCTATGATATAACTCAGAAAAATAATAAATTACTTTCAGAAGACAATGAAAGGCTAACTAAAGAAGTTAACAAATTTAAGTCTATAGTTGAAAAATCTACTATCAGCTCTGAAAAACTGAACTTAATGATAAATAATCAAAGAGCTGAATTTGAAAAGGCTGGATTAGGATATCAATCTTGGTACACACAAAAATCCCTTAATGACATGTGTGTTAAATCCTCTACTATCTATCCTAAAACAGATTCTAATTTATCTGATGAACCTAATAGGCAAAAACAGAAAATTGTAAGTTTATCTACTACTCATGTTAAATCTATGTTTGTCAAATTTAACAAGACGATGCAGAAATTCACTCCTTGTAATCCTAAAATTTGCAAGTCTATGGACAAAATAGCTATTAAGAAAATATGGGTTCCAAAAGGAACAATAATAGCTAACCTACAAGGACCCAAAAGAGCTTGGGTTCCTAAGTTGAAAATCTGAATATTTTCTGTAAGTATATCTAGCACTCAAGGCTCCAACCAAAAGATGTTAATTTAGACATTGGGTGCTCTAGACATATATTAAAGAATGAAACTTAAAATATACTTAAGAAAAGTAATTGAAATGAAAAGAATAATGAAATTAGTAATCCTTGCATATATCATCATTCTCTTTGCCTTAGTATCCAATTAAAACATAAATTGCAGGTATTAATCATTTCTATGATATAAGTGATACTTTTGGCATGAAAAGAAAATATATCCAAATCACTCCATCTTTCTATATTATGCTTCAGTTATTGATGGATAACTTGCTTAATCAATACTCTTAGAATAACTCTTTAAATTCTCTATATGCTTGATTGAGAGATCTTATCCATGACATTATCTTCTATTGATCACAAACATAAGAATGTCTACTTGGTATAATTTTTTTTTATATGCATTAAGAATACCAAGATTAAAGAGTCTAATTTTGGCATATAAAATCAACTCATACTAGTATGGACTTGATCTCAAAAGACCTTGTCATTGGTTCACTTAGATTATTCTTTGCAAGGTCAAAGTTTGCTATGTATGTCATCTAGAAAAACAAACTAGAATCATTTCTAAATCTGAAAATATTGTTTTCACCTTTTAGCCTTTGAAAACTCTTCATAAGAACTTATTTGGATCTCTAGGATTGTGAACCTAGGAGATAAGCTCTCTAATTTTGTAATTATGGATGATTTCTCAAAGCTAATGTTGGTTTTATTCTTGACACTTAAATTGAAATATTTTCTGCATTGGCACAAACTCACAAAAAGGGTTCAAATGAAAAAGGTTTGCAAACTATGAAAATAAAATTGTATCATGGCATAGTTTTGAAAACCAATTTCTTATTGAGTTGTGCACAGAAAATAATATTGAATACAATTGTTTCTATACCAAGAACACCATAAATAAAATAGAGTTGATAGAATCCTTGAAGAAATGAAAAAGACAATGTTGTATGATAGTCATCTACTTAAATGATTTCTGTTAAAAGCTATCATCATTGCTTGTCATACATATGGTTTCTATTAGAAAACTCCTTTTGATCTTCTGAAAAATAGAAAATGATATATTGTATATCTTTTATATTTTTCAGTCATACATGTCATGCTTGATATATTCTTATGAAAATAATGTCAAATCTGGTAAAACAAATATTCCTTTGGATATTACTCTTCAAGCAATGCATATAGAATATTCAATGAAAAGATACTAGTTGTAGAGATATCAATTCATACTATTCTTATTAAAACTAGATCCTTTATTGAGAATATAGTTTATCATTTTGATTCTATGTAACAATCAGAATTTTGATAGACACAACTATTTAAGATAATTTGATTAAAACTTAACTGGTATATCTTATTAATAATTATCTTAAGCAAATAGAATCTAAGCTAAATTGCTTCTGACAATAAGAAATTGATTTGATCTTGATGAATCTTTCTATTGCCTCACATACTTGTCCTTGAACCATTTTACTTAATGAAGTTATCTCTTTAGTTCAAGTGACTTGTGCTTGCTTATATTTAGACAATCTCTTGAGTAAAGTGACTTAATATTCAATTATTGTCATATCTTATGTTGAGTCATCTAGCTAAAGAAATATATTGTATGAATGTTTTGTATCTTGAAGAAACTAATGACTTTCCTTCAAGAAAGAAAAAGAGTTTATTAATGATACAGGATTTATGAGTAAGAAATTTCAACTTGAAGGACACCTTGATGAAAGATACAATAAACATTCCTTTGCAAACAAAAAAGGAGAGAGATTTTCTTCAGCCAAGGGTGTAAAGAATCTAAAAGGTATTTGGCTTGAAGAATGCTAAATACACTGGTAATCTAAACTCTTCTCTTGTGAGTTAGTTGAGCAAAATCAATAATCTGAAATTATATGGTAGCATGATTAAACCTTTAATTGCTGATCATCTTGATATCATGCTTCATTCTCATGCTAGTGATGATTGTTTCATGGTGTGATTAAATTGAAGTTTACTTTTTCCTATATAATGCATAACCATGAAATACACAAGTTTATGCCTCAAATCTCTAATTCAAAATAACTTGTGATAAGCTATGAATCATTGGGCATAATGAAAATGCTGTTTGCATGATATATATTTATATGCAGCATATTAGATTAATTCTTTATTCTGCTCTTTCATGTAACTACTTGAAAATAACAAAAAGAGAGAGAGATAAAGAAAAAGAAAATGAACATTGCTCAGAAGAAGTAAAAGCTAAGTAAATACTCCAATCTTAAGTAAAAGCAGCGCAAGCATAATATATTCAGCATATTTGTGAGACTTGTGTGAACATTCTTTTGGAAGGGATAAAATCCGTAATTAATTATATTTAAATAGGGAGAGTTTGGAGTGAATATCTTGTTGCTAAAGAAAACAGTTGAACATTTCTACATTGCTCATTATAGGGATGGTGTCAATGGGGAGGCTAGTGGTAGTACCCGGCACTATTTGACCCAACTATTCGGTGTAGGGCATATTAGGGACGGCACAAGAGGGAGGCTAGTGGTAGTACCTCGTGCCCCTTCCAACTCCACCGGATAGGGAGCAAATAGAGTATAGAGCATAGAAAAGTAATACCAAAAGAAATGAAGATTAGAATGTTCACTAAATGGTTAAAGAAAGAAATTCAAAAATACGGAAATGAATGACAAGATAAATAAAAGTATATATAAAGCTTGTGAAAAGCCAAATGAAGTTTCGATCACTTGAAAACACACCTTAAGGATAAAATCAGTGTAGAATTATATATAAATAGGGAGAGTTTATTTGAAAAGAATAAATTTTGATCTTTGACATGCTTGCTCTTAATGTTTTAATACATGATGTTATGACTTAATGCATATTATGTTTTGCATGTGACATGATATTTTGAATTATGTGTCTTCAATATTCAAATACCAAAGATCTTTCCTGAATATAACTTGTAATGCTTCATGCCTATAAAATTTGATTGAAACATATTACTACCAACAACAACATCATTCTGTTTTAATGAATATATTTTGAAAAATAAAAGAAAAGCATAATTTGAATTTGCAAATTAGGCAAAATGAATTGATTCTGATTTATCTTTTATCTTGCCTAACATTAGAACATCATGTCCTCCAATTTGTACCAAAATTTAATATGAATTACAAAGATTTTGGATGTGCTCTAATGTTCTTGAAATATGTATTTTCAATCGTAATGATTTAAGATGAGCTACAATGAGAAGATACATATCTCAAATTACAACTTTGAAAGCCTCCTTGAGAATCTTTATGAAATTCAGAATCTGATTTTATATAAAAGCTTAAACTCAACATGAATTTCTAGATAAAATTACAGCTTAAGAAAAATAGAATAATTCTGATGCCTTGATTGCTTGCCCCGATACGCATCTGAAACATATCATTTCTTATCTTCAAAGTGTACTAATATTGGTCTGAATGATGTGTCTTTTGATGATCTTGATTGCAAACAAATATTTTTAATATATGATTTTATTTTGATATTGAAAAGATTTATTGTGCTTCATATATTATATTGCTGAAAAACCTTGATTAAGAAATTGAGTTCTATAAATACATATACTTCAATGATCATCTATATATTTTTTCCTCTCCTACATTGTTAAAGACTTTCATCAAAATATATATGTATATATATTATTAAAAGAGTGGATGATCTCAAGTCTAGAAATATTTCAGCTCACTCAAATGATTCTTAAAAGAAAGAAAATGTAAATGCTTTTGAAAGAATTTGAGCTTCAAATGAATCATTTTCTGATTAATATTTTAGTACATTTTCTCAAAGATTAAGAGGAAGCATAACTTGTTCTTAAAAGATTAAAAAGAGTGATTGCTATAAATTTTGAATAATTCTAGATCACTCTACATTCTTGATATCATAAAGGTTCAGTTTTATTCACGTTTATCATTAAAATCTGAAATTCAACTAAAGATAAGAGAAAGAATACTAAATGTAAAGTGGTATTAAACTTTGTGCTTCATTGAATATCTTTTGAAAGTTGGATTTTTATCTGTACTTAATTGATAAATCACTTGTTTTGAAAACTAAGTGAAAAGAATTCCATTTGTCTTAGTATTGGAAATTTACTTTGGAATCTACTAATGAGCTCTTATTGGCTTGCACTTTAGTGTTTCAATCATGAGCCAATTCATTTTAATTGATTTTGATGCTATGATCTTTAAAGGAGTAAAAGAAAGTCTTTAAAAGAGGTTTAAAAGAACTTTCAAAGCCGTGAATTTTATATATCCTACATTGCATAAATTCATGTCTTGGTGTCTATGCCCCAATACTTTTATATCATGAAAGAACTTTAAAGTCATTAAGAATTAAGGATTCAACATAATCTTATATTTTTCGAGTATATAAGTTTTGATCTTTATCTGCTCTTATATTATACTCTGAAAATTAATTAGATTGCTCTCATTTTGCTATATACTTAATATATTAAAAAAAATGTTGGATTTTCATCCGTGCCTTTCTTTGAATATTATTCTTGATACTTCTTGAAATAACATGAAAAAAATTCCATCTACACTTGATTTCAAAACTATCTTTGGAATCTACATTTAGAGATCACTTCCGGCTTACATCATAAATATCTCATTCCTAAAGCCAAACAAAGAGAAATAAGATGTCACTTTATTAGGGATCATGTGCAAAATGGAAACATATGTGTTGAGCATATATGCACTGAAAAACAATTAGCCGACATACTCACAAAACCCTTGAGTGAAGATAGATTCTGCACGCTAAGGAGAGAATTAGGTATATGTGATCCTTTTTATTGAAGAAATATAAAAGGGAGCAAGTAGTCTCATGATACATTCCTCCAATTTCTAAAAATCTATGAAACATGAGTCAAACTTGTTATCTATAGATTCCTTACTCATGTATCATTGTCCTAGAAAGAATTTATAAGGATCGGAAGCAAGGAAAATTTTTAGAAGCAAAAAGGAAGAGAAAAGAAAAATTCTGCACTTGGGTCAACCCAACCCAGAATAGGGTCGACCCAACGTTGAGTCGACCCAAGAAATTTCTTGAGTCGACCCAACGTCGGGACCCCACTGTTAAAAGGGGGACCCGTGAGCTATCTAGGGCACTTTACCCTTTGTCCTCTTCCGAAAACCCTATTTCCCACTCTCAATTAGAGTCTCCCTAGGCTGATCTTAGCATCTATATTTAGAGCCTAGGCTAGAAATCTAGTTTTCGTATGTATCTTGCCTTTTCTCATATGTATCTTGCTTTTTTCCTTATGAATCTTGTCTTTCCCTTATATCTTTAAATCTTGATTGTGGAACATTGTACTTTTCATCATTTTGAGCATTAATATATGAAAATGTTCCTATTTTGATCAATGAAGTCTGAAGTTTGTTCTTTATTGCATCTTTTCCCATATATATGTTTTTTTGATGATAACAAAAAGGGGGAGAAGAGAAGGAAAGAGTATATAAAGGAGAAGAGAAGGAAAGAGTATATAAAGGGAGAAGAGGAAAGAGTATATAAAGGAGAAGAGAAGGAAAGAGTATATAAAAGAGAAGAGAAGGAAAGAGTATATAAAGGGGGAGACGAAAAGATAGAGTATTCACTCTAAGAAAAGAAAGAGTATTACTTTTGTGAGAAAGAGTGAGTAAAGAAGTTATGAAAAGAAAAGAGAAATAAATGGGCAAACAAATTGAAAATCATATAAGAAAGCTTACATATCTAAGGGGGAGCAATTTGTAACAATGAAAATCATCAAATCAAAAATTTTCTATCATAATTCAGAATTTGGCACATATAAATTCAGAATTTGGCACGCTCCTTTCGCACCCCGATACATAAGCTGAAACTCATATGTTATCTCAAATTTTTGAAGTTTCATTGCTAATGAATTATAAATGAAAGGGGGAGCCATTCAAAAAGTCAAATTGGCAACTTTTGAATGATATAGGGGGAGATTTCACAAGTATATATGAAAAGCTGAAATTCAGAAATTTAATCCCTCTTATAAACTGATTTTAAAGACAAGTATCAATAGGCTTATACTCTTTATTTTGTAATCATCAAAAAGGGGGAGATTGAGGATGATAGTGTTATTTTGATGATTAACAAGCAATTATCTAAAGCATGCTATAAGCTAAATTGATGCTTCATTTATAAGTTCATTACTCTCAGTACATTTGTTTAATTGAGAATATATATATGGTCTTGTTCATTTGAGTGAATCTAACCTTAAGAATGCAGCAAAGTGTGGATTGAGTCGATCCATAGGTTGATTGGGTCGACCCCGGCACATCAAGGAATCATCTGGCACACTCCTGCAAAAACAGCACAAATGAACAGTGAGTTGGGTCGACCCAAGGTAGGCATGAGTCGACCCAACCTCCAAAGAACCTCAAAATGCAAAGGAAAAATGCTCTCTGGATTTACTGAGAGGGTCGACCCACACAGTGGTTGAGTCGACCCAAGCTTGAGTCGACCCAAACCCTGAGAGGGTCGACCCAAATGGAAGACAGAAAGACAGACAGAAAATGGCTCTCTGGAATTACTGAGAGGGTCGATCCAAGAAGAAGTTGAGTCGACCCAAGTGAACTTTGAGTCGACCCAAAGAATGGTTGGGTCGACCCAAGTGAAGGAAGTTTGAAATTCATGTTTCTGTGTTCTCTGAGAGGGTCGACCCAAGGAATGTTTGAGTCGACCCAAGGCCAAGTTGGGTCGACCCAAGGACAGGTTGAGCCGACCCAAACACGGGCTGAACATAACGGCTAGTTGTGCAGAAATGCTTTTTGGACTCCCAACGGCTATAAACGGCTAGTTTCTTCAATCCAACGGTCAGAAAGGACTATTTGGAGGTTGGAGAAGTATTTAAGAGGGAGTATTCATTAGAGGAAGCAAGCTTTTGGGGAAAATACATCAAGTGCATTCAAGAGAGAACCCTAGCAAGACAAGCTTCATCAAGAGCTTCATTCAAGAATCAAAGAAAGGGATTGAGCAGATTCAAAGAAGCATTAAGAGCTCCTTCCCCCATTGAAGAGTGAAGCTTCCTTGACCAAGAAGAGCAAAGCGACTTCAAAGCGATAATTTCTTTCTAACTCTTCTTGTTGTTCATATTGCTTTATATGCTCATCTAGGAGTTTAAATCTTTTCTTTTCATTTGTATAAACACTTTGTAAAGGTTCGTTGGTAAGCCCGCAAAACCAACAAAGGTTCGTTGGTAAACCCGCAAAACCAACAAAGATTTTTGGTAAACCCGGAAAACCAAAGTTGTATAGGTTCGTTGGTGAGCCCGCAAAACCAACAAGGTTCTTGGTGAGCCCAGAAAACCAAGTGTATAGGTTCGTTGGTGAGCCCGTAAAACCAACAAGGTTTTTGGATTGTGAGCCCGGAAAACAATCCAACTGTAATCCGCAAGATTATAGTGAATTTTCAAGGGTACGCTTGGGGAGTGGACGTAGGTGCTAAGGAGAGCACCGAACCACTATATATTGGTGTGTTTGCATTGTGTTTGTACTTTCATTTTCTCTTGCTTTATCTTCTCTTCTTGCATTAGATTAACTCACTTAAATAACCTAAGAGAGCATCCATCGCACTTAATTTAGAAAGTTTTAAAAGTACCAAAAATTTAGAAGAAACCAATTCACCCGCCCTCTTGGATTGTCACCTTGGGCAACACTTGTATTTGCTTTAAATTCTTAGTCTAATATCTTGTAACTTGATTCAATCAAGGGATTGAATCAAGGGGTTAAAGTTTGTTGGTGAGTCAAAGAAAAAACCAACGGTGTTAAGGTTTGTTGGTGAGCCAAAGAAAAAACCAACTGGGTTGATTGTGAACTCGAAAAACAATCGTTGTAAGGTTGTGGTTGGTGAGCCTTTGGAAAAACCAACTGGGTTGGATTGTGAGCCCGTGAAAACAATCGGTTGGTTCTAGTCGGTGAGCCTGTGAAAACCGACCGAGTTCGTTGTGATCTCGCAAAACAACAAGTTGGATTGTGAGCTTGTAAAACAACCGGTTGTAATCTGAGGGATTATAGTGAAATTCCCAAGAGGTCTTGGAGAGTGGATGTACGTGCTGGGGTGCACCGAACCACTATACATCTTTGTGTTTGTGATGCTTTATCTCTTATGTTACATGCCTTACATTCTTACTTGATTGTGTAATATCTCTAGCTTTGTTTTCTATTGATTTATAAGTGATTATTTAGAACTTGCTTAGCTTCCACTCCATCCTTACCATTCACATAGATTATAATTGCTCTAGCTTAATCTTCCACTACTTTACTTGTAATTGCCTAGAGCTTAAGTAAATAACATCTTATCATTCCGCTGCATTCAATTCAAAGTAAAAATTAGGGAACATAATTTTTAGAAAACCCAATTCACCCCCCCTCTTGGGTTGTCACCTTGGGCAACATGTATGATGTATGATTATTAGTTTACTATGAGATAGTAATGTCATATGCTTAGTGAAATGCTGAAATGTATGATTCATATATGTTATGATATGTAATAAAATGTCATGATATGAATTTTCCATATGAAGATATATTGAAGCATGTTAATTGATTCAATCAATTGCTTATGATTTGTACATGCTATGAGATAGCTATGATGCATGATAGTTGGTTATGATATATATATATGCTATGAGATAAATATATAATTTGTTGTAACATATACAAAGACATATTCAATATGTTACAATTATAGAATGTGCATGAGACTAGTTAGCCCTCAATAAAAATTATATTAAGTCATAGTGTTGAAAAATTTTGAGCTAACCCATTCTAGAACAATTAATCTAATTGGTGTCTAAGGAAAGCACTAAAGGTGGTTCTCTAATTAGGACCTTACTCTCTGAGTAAGGGGAGCTTCCCACCTGCTTACCTGGCCAATTGTTTGATTGCCTATTATGGATAAGTTTAATGTTGATATAATACTATTAATAGCCTTCCTTCATGCCTCGACATTATTATGTCAAGATCCATGCTAGTTTGTTGTGCAACCACAAGGCTTGCAATGGGGACTGATGTTATACTGTCTTGGTGCATAGAGATGCTTATGGCATATTTTAATATTTGCTTTGTTGTGCAACCACAAGAGCAATATTATTTGAATATGACTGTATGGAAATGAAGGGTTTGACTTAACTAAAACATTATAGTTTGTTGTGCAACCACAAGGCTATAAATGTTTTAAGATGACAAGATAAAGTTGAGAATTGCATGAGATGCAATTGGAAAAAATTTTCTACCTTTGAACTCATAAGGGTTTGTTGTGTAACCACAAGGCTTTTATAATGAATTAGGATCTCAACCCTACTAAGAAAGATTAGGTTTTCCCATTGATCATAGGAGAGGGCTATGATATTCGATTAAAATAGTAGGAAACAATTAGATAAAGTCCTAGTCTAATTGCATATATGTCATCATGATTGGTCTGCTTATGGTAGTTTTGTTCTTGCTTATGTAGAATTATTAAATGTCATCTTCACTATCACTAAGAGGCATCTTAGATGCCAACAAGTTGACCGGTCCAAACTATGTAGACTGGTTGAGGAATCTTAAGTTTGTACTCACTCAGGAGAAAATTTTCTATATTCTTGAAATCCCTGATTTTGGAGATCTAGGGGATGATGCTACTGAAGAAGAGGTTGCCACACACAAGATGTGGAAGAATGACAGTTTGACTGTCAAATGTATCATGCTTGCCTCTATGAGCAATGAGCTACAGAGGCAACATGATAGCATGGATACTCTCTCCATACTTCTTAATTTAAAGGAACTATATGGAGAGCAAAGCAGAACTGCTAGATATGAGATATCCAAACAGTTGTTCCGTGCTAGAATGAATGAAGGGACATCTGTGCAAAACCATTGTCTTATGGTTATAGACTTGATCACCAGATTAGGTCAATTAGGTTTTGCTATGGACAGTGAGCTCAGTCAGAATTTGATCCTGCAATCACTACTTGATTCATTCTCTCAGTTTGTTGTGAACTATCACATGAACAAACTGAATACCTCTTTGCCTGAGCTATTAAACATGCTCAAAACAGCTGAGGGCCACATCAAGAAAGAGAAGGGTCCAATTCTTCTTGTAGATGGTGCCTTCAGGAAAAAGTCAAGTAATAAGGGTTCTAAGAAAAGGTTGAACCCTAAAAGAAGTATCAATAAGAAAAAGAAAGGAAAGAAAATCTCCAAACCAAGTACCTATTTCCATTGCGGCAAGGAAGATCACTGGAAGAGGAATTGCAAGAGTTTTCTTGCAAGTGTAAAGCAGGATGCAAAAGTTGCATCAAAAGGTATGTTTATGTTACATACCAATTTGTCATTAAGTTCTTCAAATTTAAATTCATGGGTATTGGATACCGGCTGTGGTTCTCATATTTGCAAATCTTTGCATGGACTACAGAAAATTAGAAGTTTGAAGAAAGGTGATTTCGAGCTATATGGCGCTGGAGGAGAGTCCATTCAGGCTGAAGCTGTTGGAATCTACCATTTGGAGTTGCCCTCGGGAGAGCTCCTGAAATTAGAAGATTGTTATTATATGCCCAAAATTATTAGAAATGTAATTTTCATTCCTTTGTTGTTAAAGAAAGAATATGAAATTAATGTAAAGAGCAATGGTTGCTCAATTTCTTTTTCTAATAAAGTCTATTGCAATGGCATTATGGAAAATGGTCTTCTTGTTCTATTACTTAATGATAATGTCTTTCATATTGATAAAAGCAATAAAAGAAAGAGAGAAGAAGTAAATAGCACCATTCTTTGGCATTGCCGACTTGGTCACATAAGCGAATCAAGAATCAACAAGTTGTACAAAGAAGAGTTCTTTGATCCTTATGATTATGAACCATTAGGAACTTGTGAATCTTGTCTTATGGGTAAAATGACTAAGTCTCTATTCATTGGACATGGAGAAAGGGCAAGTGAGTTATTAGGACTTGTGCATACAGATGTATGTGGTCCTATGACAACTCCAGCTAAAGGTGGTTTTATGAAACATAAATCTGAAGCCTTTGATAAGTTTAAAGAGTATCAAAGTATGGTTGAAAAACAAACCGGAAAGTGTATTAAAATCCTTCGATCTGATCGAGGAGGTGAATACCTTTCTAGTGATTTTTTAAATCATCTTAAAGAAAAGGGCATTCTCTCTGAATGGACACCTACGTATACGCCACAATTAAATGGTGTAGCCGAACGGAGGAATCGTACTCTATTAGATATGGTACGGTCCATGATGTGCTTTACAGATCTTCCTATTTTCTTCTGGGGTTTTGCCCTAGAAACTACTGCACTTGTATTAAATAGGGTACCATCAAAATCTGTATCTAGTACTCCATATGAGATATGGAGAGGAAAGAAGCTTAATTTTAAGTATCTTAAGATATGGGGCTGTAAAGCATATGTCAAAAGAAATTTTGGATACAAGCTAAGTGCTAGATCAGATAAATGTATTTTTGTAGGTTATCCTAAAGATAGTATAGGATACATCTTCTATCATCCTACCGAACAAAAGATTTTTGTAGGTAGACATGCCACTTTCTTAGAAAAAGAGTTTATCTTAGAAAAAGGCAAGGATAGGAGAATTGAACTTGAAGAAGTTCAAGACCTACAAATGGAAACACAAGATATTCCTCAACCAGATGTACCCATTGATGAAGTACAACCACAACACACATCTCCTCTCCAAAGGTCAAATAGAGTGCGAAATGCACCTAAGAGGTATGGGTTTATCATTGAGAATGATGAAGCCCACATCGTTGAAAATTATGATCCTCTGACCTATTCGAAAGCTATCATGAGTAACTCTAATAAATGGTTAGAAGCCATGAAATCCGAAATAGACTCTATGTATACCAACCAAGTATGGACTTTGGTTGATGCACCAGAAGGTGTAAACCCTATAAGTTGCAAATGGGTCTATAAGAAGAAGATTGGAGCAGATGGCCAAGTAGAAACCTACAAGGCTAGATTGGTGGCAAAAGGTTTCAGGCAAAAGCAAGGAATTGACTATGATGAAACTTTTTCACCAGTTGCCATGCTTAAATCTATTCGGATTTTGCTTGCAATAGCTGCATACTATGATTATGAAATCTGGCAGATGGATGTCAAAACCGCTTTCCTTAATGGTTATCTTGAAGAAGAGGTTTACATGACACAGCCAGAAGGATTTGTCTTAAATGGGAGAGCAAATCAAGTATGCAAGCTTAAGAGATCCATTTATGGATTAAAGCAAGCATCGAGGAGTTGGACCATCCGTTTTGATACAACGGTGAAAGAGTTTGGTTTTCTCAAAAATGTGGATAAACCATGTGTGTACAAGAAGACTAGTGGGAGTGCCATTGTATTCTTAATATTGTATGTAGATGATATACTAATCATTGGAAATGATATTTCAATGTTACAATCAGTCAAGACTTGGCTATCAAAAAGCTTTTCCATGAAAGACTTGGGAGAAGTATCCTATATACTTGGTATAAAGATCTATAGGGATAGATCTAAAAGGATGCTAGGCTTGTCCCAGTCTAAGTACATAGATCGTGTGCTGAAAAAATTCAGCATGGAAGGAAGTAAAAGAGGTTACTTACCTATGAGTCATGGCATACGCCTCTCTAAGAAGATGTCTCCTAAGACATCTAAAGAGAGAAATAGAATGAATTCTATTTCCTATGCTTCGGCAGTAGGATCAATTATGTATGCTATGCTATGTACTAGGCTTGATGTTGCTTATGCCTTAGGCATAACAAGCAGATTCCAGGCTGATCCAGGAGAGGATCATTGGATAGCTGTGAAAAATATTCTTAAGTAGTTAAGAAGGACTAAAGATATTTTTCTAGTTTATGGAGGATCTGAGTTGAAACTAGAAGGATTTTCTGATTCTAGTTTTCAGTTAGACCCAGATGATAACAAGTCCACTTCAGGATATGTCTTTATCCTAAATGGTGGTGCAGTGAGCTGGAAGAGTTCCAAATAGCAAACTGTAGCTGACTCAACTACTGAGGCAGAATACATCGCTGTAAGTGAAGCCGCTAAGGAAGCTATCTGGATGAAGAAGTTCATCTCTGAGTTGGGAGTAGTTCCTGAAATTGCTGGACCAGTTCCAGTTTATTGTGACAACACTGGAGCTGTTGCTCAAGCAAAGGAACCAAGGTCTCATCACAAATCTAAGCACATTCTAAGACGCTTCCACCTCATTCGAGAAATTGTCGAGAGACAAGACATAGTGATTGAACGAGTAGATACAAAGAACAACTTAGCAGATCCGTTCACTAAAGCTCTACCACAACAGCAGTTCGATCGCCACCTCGATTGTATGGGGATGAAATATAAGGCGATTGGCTTTAGTGCAAGTGGAAGATTGAAAGAGTAGATGCCCTACAAGCCAATCGCAATATGTATTGTGAAAGATTTTTTTTTAATTTTCTAAATTATGTACATGATATTTAAATATGAATAAAGGCATTGTGTTTTATCATATGTTATTGATTATATTTGTGATAAACCCCTTAGATTAGGGCAATGGTTTTGAGGCTATGATGAGATCATACTAGTGAGACCTAAAATCCTAAAACCCTAATCTTAAATATTCCCAGTCATTGGTACATTGAGTCGGGGATCAATATTTACCGGAAAGACTGGCACGTCTTATGTATGCTCGATGCAGAGGATGATTGATCTCACAATCATTTGTGTGAACACACTAATACAAAGATGTGGGTGCTCATTAGAAGAATGAGTTCACGGAATTGACCTACAAAGAGAAATATTCTAATCACCATGACCTGAAGAATGGGTGCTCAAAAGATGATTCTCTTAGTGGGAGTTGTGCAACTAATCCTATGACCTGAGATCACCATGGTATCTTGTGCACATGAACCCATATTTTGGTTTACACTCATTCATGACAATAAGTTGTGTACGAGATCTTCTGGATATGGTGAATTGTGTACGAAGATTATGAGTAGGTCAACAAGGAATTAATCACTTCTAGTAAGAGAAGATAGCATCCTATTTATTCTAATCATATGATAATTCAGGAAGCCTTTGATCAAAGCAGAATGAAAATTAGAAAGAGTTTCTAATGTTTCATTATTTGAATTATCATTAAAAGATCGAGAAAGATATGAATATGAAATTGAGTTTGATATATATTCATACTCATATACATATTCGGGATGAAGTTTGATTAAAGGATTGAATTGCACAGTAACTTGCCACTGAAGGGTATTTTTGGTATTTTTACCAAATTCCATATTTTTCGGGTAGACATGACACGTTGCTAGACGTCAATCTTGTCTTATAGGTTTGATCGAATCACCAATTAGAAAGGATTCTAATTGTTAAGTTCGGGTTTGCGCAGTTTGGACTTAAATTAATTAGAAGAGTTCTTAATCAAGTTGGGTCAACTCGCACTCACACCTATTGCTGGCTAAGTATGGAACCCAATGGGTCACACACAAGAGAACTGATCAAGGGTCTAATTAGATTAGATCATGTTTGCAAGATAAACATCCTAGCAGGTGTTGCAAACCTTAGCTCCTGATTCGAATTGAATTCGAATCTGATTTGAATTGGATTCAAATATGATTCTTAATTAATCTAATTTGATTAGATCATATCCTAATATGGGTTAGCCAAGAGTTGGCACCTAATTGGCTTGGTTTGAGTCTAATTGGATTAGATTTGATAAATCATTCAATCTAGACCATTAGATCTTGATCTACCGTTAGATGAAGACATAATGGAGAGTTGGTTTAACCCAATTAGATTGGGTTAGAGGATGGCTATCATAATTGACCATTGGATCTTAATCTCACCATTGGATAAAGACATAATGGGTCAAGTGAATGGCGCCTTGCATTGGGGCTCTTGGATCATCATCATGAAAGATCAAGAGGTAAAGCATGATGGACATGTGATTGGCATGTGATGTTGACTTGGTCAAAATATGGCACCACATGAAAGGACATATCATTTGATACACCTTCTCACTTGATCTGTGCCTCCTCTTATTTGATATGGCTCTTTAAATGATACCCTTTCATGAAAGAATGTGTGGATGGGATGCATCCCTACGCCTATTATAAATAAGCTAGCGCTCCATGGGTTTTATCATTCCAACTCCACCGCATTCTCTCTCCCTTATCCCTTCTTTCTTACAAAGCTTTGTCTCTTTCTAGCATTGCTTCTAGGGTGTCCTAATCCAAGACAAGGTGGTCTTCTTTAGGACAAAAGGATTAGAAGTGATTTTAGAAGGTAAAAAAAAAAATAGAAAGAAAGGAAAGCAAGCCATTAGAGTTCTTTAGAAGAATTCTGCATTAAGGATCAAAGTCTTTGGAGCTTAAGACTTGAATTAAGTTTTCGTGTGGATCAACGTTGGAGGGTGAACATTTGGGCACCTAGTGGAATTCTGCACATTGGATTAGCGTTAGAGGTATTCTTCTATTTCTGTATTTATATTATATTATTTTATTGCTTCTATTAAGGTGATCTAGGCTTATAAGGGTTTAATGTTAAGAGACTTTATTAAGAAATTTTTAAAATCTCTAGCTTCCGCTGCGCATTATAACATGCTAAAACCCTTCATTGCAGACCCTTGGGGTGAAGATGGAAGAGGAGGATAGATCTCTACTCTTGCTTTGCTCGCTGCAAGGTTCTTATGATCCTTTGGTTACTACTTTGCTGTATGGGAAGGAGACGCTGAATTATGAAGACATAATTTCTGTGCTAAGGTCCAATGAGCAAAGAGAAAGATTGACAAAGGATGGAGTTCCTCAGGAAGGTCGTACTGTCGGAGAGAGGCCTAGAAGAGGGAAGAAACGGAGCAAGCAAAGGGGACGATCAAAGTCCAAGAAAGGCAAGAAAGAGTTCAGATGCTACAAGTGCAATGAAGCAGGACACTTGAAGCGGAATTGTCCGCTTTGGAAGAAGCTTCAGGGAGAGAAGAATGGCAAGGATTCAGTCAGTGCCGTGGCTGATCTCACGGTGGATGATGACCTTTTGGTAGTTTCGGATGATCACAGGAACAACACGGATATCTGGACAATGGATTCAGCCTGCTCTCATCACTGCACACTAAATCGGTCTTGGTTTGCTACATACACCAAAATTGATGAGGGGAGTGTGACATTAGGAGATGATCATCCTTGCAAGGTGGCCGGCATTGGGACCACCAAGGTGAGGATGTTTGATGGGATGGTGCGAACTCTTACCAATATAAAGCACGTCCCGGATCTGAAAAAGAATCTAGTGTCACTTGGCTACTTGGAGAAGAACGGTTAAAGCTTTAGTTGCCGTTCCAGGAGTGGTATTTTGAATATATCCATAAGATCCATAGTTGTGATGAAGGGGAGGAGGTTGGAGAATAATTTTTACAAGATGGAAGGGTCCGTGGTGTGTAGGGGATCCGAAACAGCAGCAGTGGCACAGGGCCAGCAGGAAGCATATCGTTTGTGGCATTACCGTTTGGGCCACATGGGAGATCGTGGTATGAAGATGCTGAGCAAAGATGGACTGATATCAGATCTAGATGGAGGAGTTTCAGAGGTGTGTGAGCCTTGCCAGTTAGAGAAGCAACACAGGGTGAAGTTTGCTACCAGTACTACATGCAGTGGTGCTCCTCTGGAGCTAGTGCACACGGATGTTTGGGGACCGGACCCAGTCACAGCCAGGAATGGGGCAAGGTATTTTCTAACCCTTATTGATGACTTTTCAAGAAGAGTTTGGGTGTACTTTTTGAGAAAAAAGTCAGAGGTCTTCTCTAAGTTCAAAGCCTGGAGGGTAAAGGTAGAGAAAGAGAAGGAATGCTGTGTGAAGTGTGTGCGGTCCAACAATGGTGGCGAATTCACAAGTAAGGAGTTTCTAAAATTTTACGAAGATTGTGGGATCAAAAGGTAATTTTCAGTGGGAAGACCCTGTTGCCCAAAAAGACAACCCAAGAGGGGGGGTGAATTGGGTTTTAGGTAATTATTGCAAATAAAAACTTAATGAGTAACTAATTAAACCTTATTGCAAGTGGATTAATTAGTTTACTTTTTGCAGTGAATGAAGGGAATGGAAGAGACAATGAAACAATCACAAATACAAGAGATTTTATAGTGGTTCGGAGCTAACCCTTGCTCCTACGTCCACTCCCCAAGCTTCACTTGGAAGTTCACTATAATCTCACGGATTACAGCCGGTTGTTTTATAAACTCACAACCCAACTTGTTGTTTTACGAGATCACAACGAACTCGGTCGGTTTTCACTGGCTCACCGACTAGAATCACCCGATTGTTTTTTTCGGGATCATAATCGAACCCTTACACCGTTGGTTTTAACTTTGGCTCACCAACAAACCTCAACAACCTTGATTCAATCCCCTGATTGAATCAAGTAACAAGAAAACAGTTTTTTTAAAAGAGTACAAGGAAAGCTTCTTAAAAAGCAAATATGAACAATATAAATAATGTAGAGTTAGAAGCCCTCAAACAGATTTTGGAAGAGAACGTAGTGGCTTCTCGAACTCTGAGTCTCCTCTTTGAATGTACTGAAGATCTGATGTCAGAGGAGAGCCTTGAATGCGAAGGAAATCTTTGTTGGATGAAGTTCAATGCGCTCTTTCCTTTTTTCTCTTGTATTTACTCTTGAGAGCCTTTAGTAGGTGGAAATCCTTTTTTTGTTTGAATGGAATAGTTCTCTTAGTGTCTATTACTGTTCACTCTGGCTATTTAAGCAATTCCCATCGAAAACTAGCCGTTAGACACATTTTTATGACCGTTCTGCACAATCTGCAACTCCTGACAGTGTATCCGTTGGGATCGGAGTCGACTCGCTCGATCTGGAGTCGACTCGACTGTTGCTGGAGTCGACTCATGCTTTACTGGAGACGACTCGCCCACTGTTCAAAATTTGAAATAAAGTGCTGTCCCGTTCTGGAGTCGACTCGGCCAAACTTGGAGTCGACTCGCCAATATCCGGTGATGACTCTGCCTTCTGGAGACGACTCGTTTTTCAGGAATCCAAAGATCTTTCTTTCGGGTATACTTCCTCGAGTCGACTCGGATTCTCTTGGAGTCGACTCGGCTCTCAGAGCCTGAAAAACTGGTCTTCTGTCTTTGGAGTTGAACTGCCTCGGAGTCGACTCGGACTTTGCTGGAGTCGACTCGGTTCTCAGAGACCAAAAAACTGCTCTTCTGTCGTTGGAGTTGAACTGCCTTGGAGTCGACTCGGACTTTGCTGGAGTCGACTCGGCTCTCAGAGCCTGAAAACAACTTCTCTGTCTTTCTGTCTGTTACTCCTTGGAGTCGACTCGGAACTATCGGGGGTCGACTCGGCAACCATCGGAGTCGACTCGAATTCTTCAGGAGTCGACTCGGTAATAGGGTCTGAGATTCATCTTTCTGTCCTACTCTGTTCTCAGTCGGAGTCGACTCGCAGTGTGCCGGAGTCGACTCGAGCCTGTGCCAGAACATCTGAAACACTTGGAGTCGACTCGAAATCCTCCGGAGTCGACTCGAGCTTCAGACTTTGGTTCAAACTGAGTTCCAAACTTAGCCAAAATGTATTGAACCAAAGCTAGAGACACTTAAGCATAAATTCACAAATATTTGGCTGAAACACTAGATTGAATTCATTAGTATAACATCAGATATACTCAATTGCTTTGAGCTCATCAAAATCAAATAGAGTTATAATCAATCACTCCACAATCTCTCCCTTTTGATGATGACAAAACATTGAGTATTTGTAAAGTAAATTGCTTAACCAAAAAAAAATTTATAATAAAGTTTTGAAATGAATTCAAGTGTCTAGTCATTTAATTTATCCAAAATTAAAAGGTGTGAAACATTAAATCCTGAAGTTAAAGCTCCCCCTTTCATTTGGAATTATATAATCCTTCATGTCATGTAATCAATTGTTTGGCTTATATGTGTTTAATGAATTTGCTTTCTTAAGATTTCAGATTCTCCCCCTCAACATATGCATTCAATTTTGTTTAGATTCTCTGAATTTTCTTTTAATGTCTTGAAGCTTTTGAGCTTAAACTTTTGGTTTTAGAGGAAAAATCTGACAATTTGTTCTTGAGTATGATTCAACTAATCTCCGAATATCCCTTGAATAGATTCTGGAGATTACTCCTTTAGGAGCCCCAATAGAGAGATAATGAGCCTCGAGGTATCGAATCCACTTAGAACAAATTACTTTGTGCTCTTTAAGAATTTTTTTTTATTGATTCCCTTTACATTTCAATTCAATATATTTTCTCCCCCTTTTTGTCATCATAGCAAAACGGCAGAAAGCACAGAAAAGTACAAGAACTCAAGAATGCACAATTTTGAAAGGAAATTTCTACTCATTGTATTAAATTCAAATTTGAGTACAAGTGTGATTACATATCAAAAGAGTCCTCAAGGGACTGTACATCATAAAACAGATAAAAATATGCTAAGTTTTCTTTGTAGTGGAGGATGTGGCTCCCGTTTTCAGTCTACTCATTTGCATGACTAAGTTTATCCTCTCAGAGACGTTCCCTAGCTGCTCGATGATCTCCGAGGTGGCACTAGACTGTATCGTGGTGAGCTGGGTCTCACTTTCTTAGAGGGTGTCAAGCTTGGAGATCAAGGCCTTTGCTAGTCTCTCTGCTCCCTGAGTCTGGCTACCTAGCTCAATTCTGATGCTGTCTCGCATCCTCTTTGTGTCATTCTTTACATCGCTAATGTTCCAGAATTGAGCTTGAACTAGGCTCCTTATGTTGTAGATTTCCTCCTTCAGGTGTGCAATCATCTCGGTCACGGCTGCCAAGGAGGGGACTATCTCGGTGGAGGGAGCAGTCTGAGAACCTCGTAGCTCTCTCAGAAGATCATCCCTCAGCTCCCTCACTATCTCCTGCCTCAACTCTCGGAGCTGCTCAGAAGATATCCTAACCTCTAGGGGCTGCTGCTGAGCAGGTGGAGCAGTGGAGGTGGAGGGCTCAGTATGAGTAGGACCAGAGGTAGAGGGATAGGTGGGAAGATCTGTATAGTGCTCCTGGTCATGGTCAGGGCTAGGGGAGTGGTGAGTGGTAGGGTCAGATGGTGTGGAAGTGGATGGTCTCCGTACCCAGACTCCCTCAACTCTATGAAAGCCTATATGATGGAGAGTCCCCTCACCCATGCGATCTGTGTGACGCAGTGAGCGAGTGGGTTCCCCTCAGGAATAGGGACCTCTAGCTCCCTAAAAATGAGAGTGAATAGCATACCGTAAGGGAGACTAAACCTAGGCTTATCTAGGGGTTCACAGATATATTTGTAGATGAGTTTAGGGAAGTTGATAGGAGTGTCCTGGAGTATGTGGAACATCAAGGTTAGGTCCCTCTCAGAGATAAAGTCGAATCAGCCAGTTTTTGGAAAGAGAGTCCTAGAAATAATACTGAGGAGGAGCCGCATTTCAGCTGAAAGCTGATTTGCAAACACTTCCTCTTTAGGAGACTGAGGGGGTCTCTCTAATACTGTCATAAGGGCCTCAGTCCTATCATGGGGGTGAGTGGGAAAGATCCCTTCTCGGGAGAGATGGAGGACTCGAGCAATGAAGTCCTCCGAAATGAATACAGGGACACCCGCTACGGTTCCCTAGATACCACCACTACCTCGGGCTACAGTCCCATAGAATTCCCTAACTAACTCCGGGTAAGTAGGGAGGTCTAATGAACAGAATAACTCTAACCCTTGAGCCCTGAGATGATGCCCTAGGGTGAACCCTTTCCGGGAGAGGAAGTCAAAGTCGACTTTCCTCCCGGTGGAGACTGCCCTCCCGGCGCACGGACGCGAGGGAACCGGCCTAGACAGGGAAGGAACCGGAGGTGGTGGCCTCGCGGGTTCGTTCCGAGCCTTTGACCGTCGCTCAGCGCCGCTTGCGGCGAGGGGTCTCGTCTGGCTTGGGACAACGACTTTCCTAGACATTTTTGACCTAAACACGGGAGAAGGACAAGAAAAATGGAAGAAAACTTGACGGAGATGATCTAAAATGGGTCGGAGACGAGGTCGGAGACGGCTCTAGGGCTTTTGAACAGTGGCGGCTGAAAATAGAAGTAAAAAGAAAAACATTCCACCTAGGGTTAAAAATTGGATTCCCGACCTCGAGTCGACTCTGGTAAGTCGCGAGTCGACTCGACCCCGAGTCGACTCCCAAATATGCGCGAGTCGACTCCCCCATGAGCCGACTCTAAAATATATCTGAGTCGACTCGAGCTCTGGCACACAACCAAAAATCTTATTATTTTCGTGCCAAACGAGAGAGTTATGGACTTATCTAGGATTTAAGAAATGATTTGATGATCATAGATAAGAAATCCTATGTCCAACATAAACTAATTCTCAAAATCAATTAACTAGAGAAGAGTATCACAAGAATGGATCAATCACTCCTAACCCTCTTCTAAGTATGCAAAATCGATCTTCACCCAAAGGTTTTGTGAAGATATCAGCAAGTTGATCATCAGTACAAACAAATTGAAGTGTCACATCACCATTCAGTACATGATCTCTTATGAAGTGATGTCTTATCTCAATGTGTTTAGTTCTTGAATGCTGAATTGGATTTTTAGTTAGATTAATGGCACTTGTGTTATCACAGTTAATGGAAATTTTATCTTGTTTAATGCCATAATCTTCAAGTTGTTGTTTAATCCACAAGATTTGAGCACAACAACTCCCGGCAGCAACATATTCGGCTTCAGCCGTAGATAGTGCAACCGAGTTTTGTTTCTTGCTAAACCAGGAGATTAAGTTTTCTCCTAAGAATTGACATGACCCGCTGGTGCTTTTTCTATCAAGTTTGCAACCAGCGAAGTCTGAATCAGTGTATCCTATTAAGTTTATGCTCGAATCTTTAGAGTACCATAAGCCTATGGTTTTTGTTTCCTATTAGGTATTTAAAGATTCTCTTAACAGCAATTAAGTGTGATTCCTTAGGATTAGATTGATATCTAGCACACATGCATACACTAAACATGATATCAGGTCTACTTGCAGTAAGATATAATAAAGATCCTATCATACCTCTATACATCTTTTGATCTACTAATTTACCTGATTCATCTTTGTCTAGTTTGCATGATGAACTCATGGGTGTGCTGATTGACTTGTTTCCTTCCATATCAAACTTCTTAAGCATCTCCTTGACGTATTTTGCTTGACAGATGAAGATGCCTTCTTTAGATTGTTTGATTTGGAGCCCAAGGAAATAGTTCAGCTCTCCCATCATGCTCATTTCAAATTCACTCTGCATTAGATCAGTAAATTCTTCGCGATTGTTAGTAGCACCGAAAATAATATCATCTACATAATCTAAACTACTAACATATCTTTGTTTTTCTTCTTTAAAAACAATGTTGTATCAACATTCCCTCTAGAGAATTCATGGTCTAACAGAAATTTGCTAAGTCCTTTCATACCATGCTCTAGGAGCTTGTTTCAAACCATAAAGTGCTTTGTTTAATTTATACACATGATTGAGGTATTGATGATTTTCAAAACCAGGAGGTTCTTCTACATACACCTCCTCATTAATATACCCATTCAAAAAAGGCACTTTTTACATCCATTTGAAATAATTTGAAATCTTTAGAGCATGCAAATGCTAGTAACAATCTAATTGCTTCAAGTCTAGCTACAGGAGCAAAAGTTTCATCAAAGTCTATACCTTCTTCTTGATTATAGCCCTTTGCTACTAGTCTAGCCTTGTTCCTAATCACGATTCCGTTTTCATCAAGTTTATTTTTATATATCCATTTAGTTCCTATTATTGAGTATTCAGTGGGTCGTTCAACTAGGTTCCATACCTTGTTTCTAGTGAATTGGTTTAGCTCTTCTTGCATTGCATTTATCCAATTTACATCATTTCAGCTTCTTCTATGTTTTTAGGTTTAAAGTGTGAGACAAATGCTAGATGATTATTTAAGTTCCTAAGAGATGCTTTAGTTCTAACAGGTTGAGATGGATCATCTAAATTAATTCCTTAGGATGCCCATGAGCATACCTCCAAGCCTTAGTCAGCCCATGATCCACAATTACCTCTTGGCTTGTTGATGCTTCTCCAATTTGCTTTGGTTCATCTTCTTGTAATGTCATCTCATCAATCTTTTCTTCAAGAATTTCTGCATCATCATCAAGAGCTACTTTCTTGCTAGAAGAGATATCATTAGTATCATCAAAAAACAACATGTATAGACTCTTCAATAACAAGGGTTCTTTTTGTTAAAGACTCTATAAGCTTTACTTGATGTAGAATATCCCCAAAAAATACCTTCATCAGATTTAGAGTCAAATTTACCTAAGTTATCTTTGCCATTATTATGAATGAAGCACCTACATCCAAAAACATGAAAATAGTTTACTTTGGGCTTCTATTTCTCCAAAGTTCATAAGGTGTTTTCTTTATAATGGGTCTCAATAAAACTCTATTTAATATATGACATGATGTATTAATGGCTTCTCCCCAAAAGTACTTAGGGAGGTTACTTTCACACAACATGGTTCTAGCCATTTCCTCTAGAGTTCTATTCTTTCTTTCTACAACTCCATTTTGTTGTGGTGTCCTAGGTGCAGAGAAATTATGAGTTATCCTTTTTTTACTACAAAATTCGTCAAATAGATGATTTTCAAATTCCGTTCCATGATCACTCCTAATAGCTATAACTGAAGCATTTCTTGAATTAGTAACTTCCTTATGAAATTTCTTAAATACTGAAAATGCTTCATCTTTATGAGCTAAGAACATAACCCATGTGTATCTTAGAAAAATCATCTACAATGACAAGGCCATACTTGTTTCCACCAAGACTTGTTGGTTCTTAGTTGGTCCAAATAGATCCATATGTAGTAGTTCAAGGGGTCTTAGTAGTAGTGACACAGTTTATGGATTTAAAAGAGCTCCTATATTGTTTGCCATATTGGACATGCTTCACAAATTTTATTTTTCTCAAATTTTAGGTTTTGGCTTCTTGCATTCATAGCATCTGATTCCTTCATTTTTTCTTTTCTTACCTTTATCCTTGTTGTAGGAACTTGAGGGACCTCTCCTCTGATGAAAGGACTTCTTCCGATTGATGAATTTTTTGAACATTTCGCACGAGAAGGAGCCTCATCATCATCTCCCTTATTAATCTTTTCTTCGCTGCTGCTACTGCAAGATAAATTCTTGTTAGAAGAAGTAGATTTGAGGGCTATTATCTTTTTTTTATGAGAGGATTCTTCTTCGCTGTGTTGTTCATTATGAGCTCGTGTGTCATCAGGGATCCAAGAAGCTCCTCAAGGTGGAAGCTTGTTCAAGTCCTTGGCTTCTTGGATTGGCCGTTACCGTTGGCCTTCCATGATCTTGGCAAACATCGAAAGAATTTTTCTGACAAGGTCACTGTTAGTATAATTTTTACCAAGGCTTTTTAGGCCATTGACAATATCAGTAAATCTAGTAAACATGCAAGTAATAGTTTCATTAGAATCCATCTTAAATAGTTTCATATTTATGAACTAGTATGTTTATTTTAGATTCTTTTACTTGATTCGTGCCCTCGTGGGTCACTTCAAGTCTATCCCATATCTCTTTTGCAGAATTGCAAGTAGGACTCTATTAAATTCATTACGGTCTAAGGCACAATAAAGCACATTCATTGGCTTTGGCATTTAGTTGTGCCTTCCTAATATCATTGTCATCCCAATCTTTTTCAAGTTTGGGGTATAGTAGCACCCTCTACAAAAAATTGATGGGAGTGTAAGGTCCATTAACTATGGTGCTCCAAATCTCATAGTCTTGAGCTTGGATAAATATCCTCATCCTAGATCTTCCAATAGGAGTAGTCGGTTCCATTGAAGAATGGAGGTCTATGGGTGGATTGCCCCTCAATATGAGAAGATCCAAATGGGGTTGTCATTTTGATCTTTTACTCTTTTGATAGAAGAGTTCCGGCTCTGATACCACTTGTTGCCCAAAAAGACAACCCAAGAGGGGGGTGAATTGGGTTTTAAGGTAATTATTGCAAATAAAAACTTAATGAGTAACTAATTAAACCTTATTGCAAGTGGATTAATTAGTTTACTTTTTGCAGTGAATGGAAGAGAATGGAAGAGACAATGAAACAATCACAAACACAAGAGATTTTATAGTGGTTCGGAGCTAACCCTTGCTCCTACGTCCATTCCCCAAGCTTCACTTGGGGAGTTCACTATAATCCCACGGATTACAGCCGGTTGTTTTACAAGCTCACAAACCCAACTTGTTGTTTTACGAGATCACAACAAACTCGGCTCGGTTTCACTGGCTCACCGGACTAGAACCACCCGATTGTTTTTTCGGGAATCACAATCGAACCCTTACACCGTTGGTTTTAACTTTGGGCTCAACCAACAAACCTCAACAACCTTGATTCAATCCCCTGATTGAATCAAGTCACAAGAAAACAGTTTTTTTTAAAGAGTACAGGGAAAGCTTCTTAAAAAGCAAATATGAACAATATAAATAATGTAGAGTTAGAAGCCCTCAAACAGATTTTGGAAGAGAACGTAGTGGCTTCTCGAACTCTGAGTCTCCTCTTTGAATGTATTGAAGATCTGATGTGAGAGGAGAGCCTTGAATGCGAAGGAAACCTTTGTTGGATGAAGTTCAATGCGCTCTTTCCTTCTTCTCTTGTATTTTACTCTTGAGAGCCTTTGGTAGGTGGAAATTCTTTTTTTGTTTGAATGGAATAGTTCTCTTGAGTGTCTATTACTGTTCACTCTAGCTATTTAAGCAATCCCAATCGAAAACTAGCCGTTAGACACCTTTTTATGGCCGTTTCTGCACAATCTGCAACTCTTAACATGTATCCGTTGGGATCCGGAGTCGACTTGCCTCGATCTGGAGTCGACTCGGCTGTTGCTGGAGTCGACTCAATGCTTTACTGGAGATTGACTCGCCCACTGTTCAAAATTTGAAATAAAGTGCTGTCCCGTTCTGGAGTCGACTCGGCCAAAACTTGGAGTCGACCTCCCAATATCCGGTGATGACTCCTGCGTTCTGGAGACGACTCGTTTTTTCAGGAATCCAAAGATCTTTCTTTCGGGTTTACTTCCTCGAGTCGACTCGGATTCTCTTGGAGTCGACTCGGCTCTCAGAGCCTGAAAACTAGTCTTCTGTCTTTGGAGTTGAACTGCCTTGGAGTCAACTTGGACTTTGCTGGAGTCGACTCGGCTCTCAGAGACCGAAAAACTGCTCTTCTGTCGTGGAGTTGAACTGCCTCGGAGTCGAACTCACTTTGCTGGAGTCGACTCGGCTATCAGAGCCTGAAAACAACTTCTCTGTCTTTCTGTCTGTTACTTCTTGGAAGTCAAACTCGACTATCGGGGTCGACTCGGCAACCATCGGAGTCGACTCGAATTCTTCAGAAGTCGACTCGTAACAGGGTCTGAGATTCATCTTTCTGTCTTGCTCTGTTCATCAGTCGGAGTCGACTCGCAGTGTGCCGAAGTCGACTCGATCCTGTGCCAGACATCTGAAATACTTGGAGTCCGACTCGAAATCTCCGGAGTCGACTCGAGCTTCAGACTTTGGTTCAAACTGAGTTTCCAACTTAGCCAAAATGTATTGAACCAAGCTAGAGAAAACTTAAGCATAAATTCAAAATATTTGGCTGAAACACTAGATTGAATTTATTAGTATAACATCAGATATACTCAATTGCTTTGAGCCTCAATCAAAATCCAAATAGTGTTATAGATCAATCACTCCACAGACTTCTCAACAGAATGGGGTGGCCGAAAGGATGAACAAGACTCTCATAGAGAAAGCTAGATGTATGAGATTGCAGCAGGGCTTCCAAGGTGTTTTGGGTGGATACAGTAGACACAGCCTGCTACTTGATGAATCGATCTCCTCATACAAAGCTAGATGGGAGGATTCTAGAGGAGCTATGGTTTGAAAAGAAGGTGGAGGTTGGCCATCTTAGAGTATTTGGGTGCACGACATTTGTGCACATTGATCCCAGTGAGCAGAGCAAGTTGGATGCCAAGTCACGAAAGATGGTGTTCATAGGATATCCGCGTGGAGTCAAGGGTTATCGGCTGTGGGATCCTTGGAGAAGAAGTCTACTATCAGTAGGGATGTGGTCTTTGATGAGAATTCAGTCCTAAAGATGCAAAGGGTGAAAGAAGAGCGGGGGGAGAACCAACCGGACAGGGTTGGACAGCTAACTTCTTATTCAGTTTTACCTTTTGCAGGTGCACCAGACGGACATAAAATTCAGGTGGAGCACCAGTCAAAGGTGCCTCCATATGTGGAGAGGAGCGAGATGCTAACTCGGAGACGAAATGTGCAAAGGAAGGAACAAGATCCCAGCAGAAGCATCGGAGTTGCACTGCACAAACCTAAGCGTATTGTGAGGCAGCCGGAGAGGTATGGTTTTGGCGAAACCATGTCTTATGCATTGGTTGCTGTGAACGGAGATCCGGAGACCTATGAGGAGGCATTGACACGCTAGGATAGCGATAGGTGGGTCCAAGCTATGGCAGAGGAGATGCAGTCTCTCCAGAAAAATCAGACTTGGCGGTTGGTGCAGTTGCCAAGTGGAAAGAAGCCCATTGGATGCAAGTGGCTGTTCCAATGCAAGGAAGGACTTTTAGATAGAGAAGGCATCAGATACAAGGCCAGGTTAGAGGGTAAGGGATACTCCCAGAAGGAGGGCATTGATTATAATGAAGTATTGATAGTCAACTTTAAAGACCACGCAATAGCACGTATCTAGTAGGATAGTGATTACGGGTATCGATCCACAGGGATTGGGGTATAGTTGTTTTTTCTTAAAATAAAAATATTTAAAATGATGAATTTGTGAAGACTATTAAAACTAAGCAATTTAATAAAAGAAAAATGCAATTAAAGGGATATCAGTTTAAGGGAACCTAGGGCAAGGAATTCACCACTAACATCGAAACAAGGGTTATTTATATTTTAATTTATTCTTGGATAAACATGCAAATTGGCTACAAGCCTAATAAGCATTTGAATAAAATTTCACAAAAGTAATTTGGGCATAATCCATCTTCAGTTGGCATGAAATGTCTACCCTAATCTAAGGTGCAGCACATCGCATCTTTCCTTAAGCATGGATATATATTTACTTAGTGATCATGAAGAGCAATTGTATAAACATCATATTTAAAATCACAGAAATTAAACATGAAATAAAAGAAGATATTCATTAAAAACAATAAGTTCATACAACTCCAAGAACAGAAATCAAAAATATAAAACCTTGGCCCTTTGTTAGGGCTGCGTCCAGCCCTAGTGAGGAGATCAGCCCTGCATGGAGTTGGAGACGGCAGCAGCAGCACAGCAGCGGGCTCCCATCTTGATATGAAAATCTTCCGCTTTCGTTCCACTCCCTCTATTCCCAAAATATCACAAAGTATTCTCTCCCTCTCCTTTTTTTATTCTTTTGTGGGAACTCCCTTGTGAGGGCTCGGTGGGAGAAAAGGAAGAAAGGGAGCAGTCCCCTCCCCTGGTGGGGAAGAGGAGGAATGCCCCCCGGTGGGGAAGAGATGATGAACCGAAGAAGGAAAGCCTCCTCCTTTTATAGCTGCAATCTCCCCTCTCTCCTCCTCTGTGACTGATTCGAATGGGAGGATAATCTTGTGGAGATAAGGATGGATCGAAGCTGAGGGATTGTTGCTTGATCCTCGAATATGTCGGAGGTGCTGACTCTGGTCCCGATCACTTGAACGTGCAACCTGTGAGGATAAACTCATGTTTTTGTTTTCTTGTTGTTGGGGGAATAAGGTTTTTCCCCCAAATGACATGAATGCCCCTAAAAGAAGCCGCACAATCGTCGACCCTGGAAGGCCGAAGTCGGCATCCGAACTCGGAACCTCCGACCTAAGAGAAACCCCAATGTCCGAGGCCTACTTTTGTCAGCCACCTACTACGGCCGTACGTCTCCGAGGTCCGGCCAGAGACCGTACTATGACGCCCCTCCGGCATTTATTGCGCATGACCGCTGTGATCCTCCGGCACACTCCACAATAAATGCGGATCTCCGGCTTACTCCACAATAAATGTGGATCTCCGGCTTACTCCACAATAAATGCGGATCTCCGGCTTACTCCACAATAAATGTGGATCTCCGGCTCACTCAACAATTAATGCACGTGACTCCTGTCATCTTCGGACTCCCAGCTCTCCACGGCAAATAAGCCCAGCAGAGTCTAGTCGACTGTGATAAGTCTCTGATCTCGGCCATACCTCCGACACTGATGCAATAAATTCGCCTGGTAGCGTGCTAGTTCGGGTTGTACGACGCCCTCATCGCCGCCATCAGTGCAATGATTCGCCTGACCAAGCGCCGACCTGAACGACATGCCGAGCCGTACTACGGCTTCGCCCCGTTACATCGCAGGTAAACCGACCCCCGGTCTATAAAAGGGGGTTGGAAAATCGATACTCTGGACAAGCACTGTTTACCTCTACTCTACACGATTTGCCCCCTCCCTGACTTGAGCGTCGGAGGGCCGGCGCCGGAAGACCCGGCCACCGGTTCGTGTGCAGGCACCCAGACGGAGGACGCCGCCCACTGTCGGATCGTCGCCCAGCCACGGGAACCAGCCGCTCCTTCTTCCGATCGCCCCAGACGGAGGACGCCGCCCGTCGACGGACCACCGCCTCGCCGTGAGTAACCACCTTCCGCTCCCTCTCCTCGACCGAAGATTGCCCCCGGGTCCAATTTCCAGCAACAGTTGGCGCTAGAGGAAGGGCCCGAGTAGCAGTCATGAAGTTGAGAAGTAAGGGAGCCTCTAACGTCTCCCGGCGTCCCCCGCAAAGTCCTGGACACTCCGTCCAGAATTCCCAACTCCAGCTGACCCAGGTCCTCAGGTCCAGCTGGAACAGTTCAATGCCCTGGTACAGCAAGTCCAGGCCCTGGCCGCCGTCGTTCAGGGCCTACGGCGCGTGGAAGCTTCACCGGCGCTTCCCCCGCAGGCCCAGGCCCCGCCGGAGTGTCTCCCCAACGGCCCGGTTCTCCCCAGTCAAAATCTGCATGGCTCCTCCAGAGCCAACAACGGAGAACGGGCTGCTCCCCGTAGGGAGTTACCGGGAGAAGGTTTCGATCGGAGACCCCAACTTTCCGAGGCGGAGTCAACCCCGGACCGCCAAGGGCCGGCGCAAACCACAACGACAATCCCACGGGTGGGGGAGCTCGACCGAAAAGTTGAGCATCTGGAGCGCCAGATTGCGGCACTCCACGGCAAGAAGGCAAGACAGGAAGGGGACTTTGAGTTCACTGCCAAGTCCCCCTTCTCCCGCCAGATCGAGGACGAGCCGGTTCCCGCGAGATTCAAAATGCCTCAGGTGGAGCCCTACAGCGGAATCACCGACCCCCTCGACCACTTGGAGAGTTATCGGGCCCTCATGGCCCTACAAGGGTCCTCGGAGGCCATACTCTGCAAAGCCTTTCCAGCGACCCTCCGAGGGACCGCTCGGCTTTGGTTTTCTGGACTGAAGCCGAACACGGTGTCCTCCTTTGAGCAGCTCGGCAGGCAGTTCGCCACCAACTTTGCTGCCAGCCGGCGCCAGCGACGGACATCAGACTCCCTCCTGGATATCAAGCAGAAGGAGGGGGAGTCCCTCAAAGAGTACCTGGACCGCTTTACCGCCGCCACATGGGAGGTCCGCGAGCTAGACCAGTCGATAGCCATGTCGGCTCTGAAAACTGGGGTTCGCTCCTACCGATTCCTCTTCTCCATCGAGAAGAGCTTCCCGGCCGACTTCACCGAAATGCTGGCCCGAGCCCGGAAGTATGCCAAGGCCGAGGAGGCAGTCGCCTCCAGGCGGGGAGCAATCGAGCCCGCCTCTAAGAAGCAGAAGAAGCGCCGCGAGGAGCGCGGCCGACAAAGGAGCCGGTCTCCCCGCAGAGAGAAAAATCTCCCCAGACTGAGGAGTCCGCCCCGTCAGCAGGGGCGACCTCAGCAGAGGACACCTCCTCGTCCGAGGTCTCCACCACGGCCCCGGATGTACCAGGCGAGGTACGAGAACTATACACCCGTCAATGCTCCCCGGGCCGAGATCCTGATGGAAATTGAGGGTCGGGACTTCTTCCGACCCCCGCCTCCTATGCGAGACACGGGATTTCCCCGAAATACCAGGAAGTATTGCCGCTTCCACCGAGACCGTGGGCACGACACGGAGGACTGCTTCCAACTCCGGGACGAGATAGAAGCGCTCATCCGACGGGGAGTACTCAACCGGTTCGTGAGGAATCGACCTGAGGAAAGAAGGCCGGCGGAGAATGTCGCACCAACCGAAAATCCAGGCGACAACAGGCCCATCGCCGGCACCATCAACATGATCGGGCGGGCCTCGGCAGGAACGGCCGCCCAGGGAACACCCCCGAAGCGCCCACGTACTGATGAAGTCATCTCGTTCTCGGACGAGGACTTAGAAGGGGTCGAGACCCCTCACGATGACGCTGTGGTCATCTCAATGATTGTAAATAGGTTTGATGTAAAGCGTGTCCTAGTTGACAATGGAAGTTCAGCCAACATTTTGTACTACCATGCCTACCAAAAAATGGGGTTGACAGAAGGACATCTCCGGAGAATCAATGCCCCGCTAGTCGGGTTTACCGGAGATGCGGTCTCGGTTGAAGGTGAGGCTAGCTTCCTTGTCACAGTTGGCCTCGCCCCCCGGGAGAGCACTGTGAGGATGGACTTCTTGGTGGTCCGTCTGCCCTCGGTCTACAACGCCATCCTTGGGCGCCCAGGGTTAAACACCCTTCGAGCCGTGGTTTCAACTCGCCATTTACTCATGCGGTTCCCCACCGGCCAAGGAGTAGGCGAGGTCCGCGGAGACCAACTGGTCGCCAAGCAATGCTACATGGCGGCCCACACAGTGAAACAACCAGCTGAGGCGCCAGACCGCCCGACGCGCCCTTCACTCCCCATAGAAACCCTCGATGCGAGGGACACCCCCTGGAAGAAGCAAGTAGAGCCCGGTGAGCTCCTTATTCAAATCCCACTACGAGAAAATTTTCCCGAGCTAACCGTGCAGGTCGGCTCCGGCCTCGGCGCCCATGAGAGGGATCGCCTCGTCAGCTTCCTGCGGGATAATGCCGACGTCTTCGCCTGGTCGCCCGCGGACGTGCCAGGAATTGACCCTGAGGTCATGGTCCACCGACTTCAGGTGAAACCAACCAGCAGGCCTGTAAAGCAGAAGAAAAGAGGCTCCGCCCCCGAGCGACAACGAGCTGCGGCCGAGGAGGTGGACAAACTCCTCGGAGCCGGCTTCATCCGGGAGGTCTCCTACCCGGACTGGCTCGCCAACATAGTCCTCGTAAAGAAGGCCAACGGAAAATGGCGTATGTGTGTGGACTACACCGACCTGAACAAGGCCTGCCCAAAAGACAGTTTCCCCCTCCCGAGCATCGACCAGCTCGTCGACTCCACCTCGGGACACCAACTGCTAACTTTTATGGACGCCTTTTCAGGATACAATCAAATCCGAATGGCGCCAGAAGACGAGGAGAAGACGGCCTTCATCACCGACAAGGGCACCTACTGCTATAAGGTGATGCCCTTTGGCCTGAAAAACGCTGGGGCCACCTATCAGAGGCTGGTCAGCCAGATTTTTAAAGACCAGATCGGCCGGAACATGGAAGTCTACGTGGACGACATGTTGGTGAAGAGCCGAGCGGCGGAACACCACATAGCCGATCTCGACGAGACGTTCGCCAAGCTCAGAAAATATCAAATGAAACTCAATCCGGCGAAGTGCGCGTTTGGGGTCACCTCGGGCAAGTTCCTGGGTTTTATAGTGACCCAGCGCGGAATTGAGGCCAACCCGGAGAAAATCCGGGCACTGCAAGAGATGTCGCCTCCAAAGACAGTTAAGGAGGTGCAGCGGCTCGCGGGGCGGGTAGCCGCCCTGGGAAGGTTCGTCTCTCGGTCGGAGCGTTGCCTCCCCTTCTTCAAGAGCCTCAAACGGCCGAAAGACTTCCGGTGGACAGAAGAATGCCAGCAGGCCTTTGAAGAGCTTCGGAGCCTTCTGGCTTCTCCCCCGCTGCTCACCAAGCCCCGGAAAGGCGAGGTCCTTTACTTATATCTGGCCGTCTCCCCAGCCGCAGTGAGCTCAGTTCTCGTCCGGGAAGAGGACAAGCTCCAAAAGCCGGTCTATTACACCAGCCGGGTTCTCAGGGATGCCGAGACCCGATATTCTAAACTTGAGAAGACCATCTTCGCTCTCATCATCTCGGCTCGGAGACTCAGGCCTTACTTCCAAGCCCACACGATAGCTATATTGACCGACCAGCCCATGAAGCAAATATTGCAGAGGTCGGATCGTGCGGGGAGGATCGCCAAATGGGCGGTCGAGCTCGGGGAATTCGACCTCGAATATCGGCCCAGGCCGGCTATCAAAGCTCAGATACTCGCCGACTTCATCGTGGAGTGCACCCTTCCGGACGACCCCGAGCTGCCATCTGGACCCGCGGAGGAGGCCCCGAGGCAGCCATGGGTCCTGCACTCGGACGGGTCTTCGACCTCGGGGGGTAGCGGGGCCGGACTTATCCTCACTAGTCCAGACGGAGTGGTGGCTGAGCAAGCCCTGCGCCTCGAGTTCCCGGCCTCGAACAATGAGGCCGAGTATGAGGCCCTCATCGCCGGGCTCAAACTGGCGAAAGAACTAAACGTGGGAGACTGACGGCATTCAGCGACTCCCAGCTGGTGGTGAACCAGGTCCAAGGAGATTTTGAAGCTAAAGAGCCATCCATGCAAAAGTATCTCCAAAAGGTGCGGGAACTCATATCTGCCCTGAATTCTTTCAACATCAGTACATTCCCAGAACGGAAAACCTCAGGGCAGACCAGCTATCCAAGCTGGCAACCTCCCGCATGAGCGAGCTTCCTAAGGGAACCGCGCTCGAGTATCTTCAGACCCCCAGCACGGAGGAACCCGAGCCTACCATGTGCATCGGCTCCGAGCCAAGCTGGATCGACGGGCTCGTCTGCTACCTTCAGGACGGAACCCTACCTCATGACGAGATGGAGGCTCGCCGAATCAAGCGCCAGGCCCCCGGTATGTCCTATACGAGAACAGGCTCTATCGACGATCATTTACTTCCCCCCTTCTCAGATGCCTCCGCCCCTCCGAGGCGGACTATGCTCTCCGAGAGGTCCATGAAGGGATCTGCGGAAATCACCTGGGGGGCCGGGCCTTGGCCCATAAGATCCTGCGGCAGGGATATTACTGGCCCACACTCCAAAAGACGCAACAGATTTCGTCCGCAAGTGCGATCGGTGCCAGCGAAACGCCAATATCCAGCGCCGACCTTCAGCTCTGCTGACCTCCATCATCGCCCCCTGGCCGTTTGCCCAATGGGGGATCGACATCCTGGGGCCCTTTCCCCTCGCCACCGGACAGAGAAAGTTCCTGGTCGTCTCCATCGACTATTTCACCAAATGGGTCGAGGCCGAACCTGTCGCCCGGATCACCGAGCAAAAGATGCGGGATTTCGTGTGGAAGTCTATAATCTGCCGATTCGGACTACCCCGTATCCTTATATCTGATAATGGTCGACAATTTGACAATATTCATTTCAGGGAGTTTTGCTCTGAACTCGGCATTGATCATCGCTTCACCTCGGTTGCCCATCCCCAGACAAACGGGGAAACCGAGGTAACTAACCGAACTATTTTGCAGGGACTTAAAGCTAGGCTTGATCGGTCCAAAGGACAGTGGGTCGAGGACTTGTACAATGTCCTTTGGGCGTACCGGACCACGTTCCGACTACCCACGGGAGAGACCCCCTTCAACCTAGCATACGGCACTGAGGCCGTCATCCCGTTGGAGATCGGCCTGCCTTCTCCCAGAGTGGAGCATTACGACCCCGACACCAACTCTTCCCAGCTAAGGAGCAACTTGGACCTTGTCGAAGAAACGAGAGAGGTCGCCCGGGTTCGCATGGCGAGATACCAACAGCGAACGGCCCAATACTACAACTCCAGAGTCAAGCCCAAGCTCTTCAAAGTAGGGGACCTCGTCCTCAGGAGAGCCGAGGCTTCTCAACCGACCGAGCAAGGAAAGCTCGCCCCAAATTGGGAAGGGCCGTATCAAATCGCCCGGGTACAACGACCAGGGGCGTACAAATTGAAGTCCCTGGAGGGGACTCTGATCCCACGAAGCTGGAACTCCGAGAATCTACGGATGTATTACCAATGAAACCCTAAGGGGTTCAAAACAATCAGGACAATGGACTCAGCTCCTTTTTCTGCAAATATTTCTCTCACCTTGATAACTGTAATCCTCTTTTAATATTGGGTCGTCTGTGATCCTCAGATTCCCCGGCCAAAATCGGGATGCCTCGAGGCTCGACCGTAGAGTCCCAAACTCCCTCGACCTCGGGAAGAATCGCAAGACGATGAAACGTGGAATGGAGCAGGATTCCTCGACTAAGGCCGAGATGCCCCGAGTGTCGACAGTGCGTGCCCAGACCCCTCGACACTTCGGGAAGACGGGGTAGTACCTTCGCGGCCCCCCGTGGCGCTCATCACCAACAACGGGGTAGTACCTTCGCGGCCCCCCGTAGCGCCTCCTCGACAGTGCCTTCGCAGGTCGACAGTGCGTACCCAGACCCCTCGACCTGACGAACGATTCCTCGACCAAGGTCGGGATGCCCGAGGGTCGACCGTAGAGAACCAGACTCCCTCGACCTCGGGAAGGCGCCGTGAGGGGTGGAAAGGGTGGCTCCACCTGGGGCGCCACGAAGTGGACCCCCAGGAGCGGTCGACGATCCCCGATCCCCGAAGCGAGCGATCCTCGACTAAGGTCGAGATGCCCCGAGTGTCGACAGTGCGTACCCAGACCCCTCGACACTTCGGGAAGACGGGGTAGTACCTTCGCGGCCCCCGTGGCGCTCATCACCAACAACGGGGTAGTACCTTCGCGGCCCCCGTAGCGCCTCCTCGACTAAGGTCGGGATGCCCCGAGGGTCGACCGTAGAGAACCAGACTCCCTCGACCTCGGGAAGCGTCGCAGGTCGACAGTGCGTACCCAGACCCCTCGACCTGACGAACGATTCCTCGACCAAGGTCGGGATGCCCCGAGGGTCGACCGTAGAGAACCAGACTCCCTCGACCTCGGGAAGGCGCCGTGAGGGGTGGAAAGGGTGGCTCCACCTGGGGCGCCACGAAGTGGACCCCCAGGAGCGGTCGACGATCCCCGATCCCCGAAGCGAGCGATCCCTCGACTAAGGTCGAGATGCCCCGAGTGTCGACAGTGCGTACCCAGACCCCTCGACACTTCGGGAAGACGGGGTAGTACCTTCGCGGCCCCCCGTGGCGCTCATCACCAACAACGGGGTAGTACCTTCGCGGCCCCCGTAGCGCCCTCGACTAAGGTCGGGATGCCCCGAGGGTCGACCGTAGAGAACCAGACTCCTCGACTCGGGAAGCGTCGCAGGTCGCAGTGCGTACCCAGACCCCTCGACCTGACGAACGATTCGACCAAGGTCGGGATGCCCGAGGGTCGACCGTAGAGAACCAGACTCCCTCGACCTCGGGAAGGCGTGAGGGGTGGAAAGGGTGGCTCCACCTGGGGCGCCACGAAGTGGACCCCCAGGAGCGGTCGACGATCCCCGATCCCCGAAGCGAGCGATCCCTCGACTAAGGTCGAGATGCCCCGAGTGTCGACAGTGCGTACCCAGACCCCTCGACACTTCGGGAAGACGGGGTAGTACCTTCGCGGCCCCCCGCGCTCTTCACCAACAACGGGGTAGTACCTTCGCGGCCCCCCGTAGCGCCCCCTCGACTAAGGTCGGGATGCCCCGAGGGTCGACCGTAGAGAATCAGACTCCCTCGACTTCGGGAGGTACCACAGGTCAGCAAAGCGTCCGCAGACCCGCCGACCCGACACAAGACCCCTCGACCAAAGTTGAGTGCCCCGAGGTCCGACCACAGGGTCTCAAACTCCCTCGACCTCGCAAAGAGCTACAAATCAATAAAGTCTCCCCAAGCCCTCTCAACCTCGGCGGGTGCTGTCGGGTCCGTGAGAAGCCCGAGCCCCCTTAAAGTCAAAAATGACTCCGCAGGTCGACGAGGAAGGGAAGCAGCCTACTCCACCATGCGAAGCATAACTCTGAGAATGAAAGAGGTACATTCAACTGGACGCCCTCCTTGTCAAATTTTATTTACATATTGCTGAGCGGAATCTTAATGTTGGAGCCTTATCTCGCCCCAAAGTCGGGCCTCTCTAACGGGTCGGCTTAGGATCGACCTCCTAATTACATTATGCATGCACCGTTCGTCAAGTCTCCGAAACTGGTACAGAGGATTTCATAAATTAGTGCCCAACTCGGCTCTTCGACGTAAACTCCTACGTCGGCTGAAAAAGTGGTCCCGGCCACGAATGTGCCAGCCAAACACGGGTACCAAGGCAATCTCTGGAAACCCCAGCCTTGCTCACCGAAGCCTCGGCAGAGTCCGAGAACAATAACTACGAAAACCTTCGGTAATAACCTGCCTATTGGCCCGCGCTCCCTCTGAGGGGTTTGGAGTTAAGTTCGGAGACCCGACTAAACTCCCCGATTAGCGGCACGCACAGACCTAGTCCGATCTTAGTTAAAGGGCTAAGGCCCGACCTCGACGCCTTGGGACTTCCCTAAAGGCTAAACGCAATGACCTCCACGACTCCCAAATCCGAGCTATAGGACTTAGAGAAATTTTCTAAAAAACTCAAGACTCGGAGCTCCTCTTCGTCGGGATGACTGGAACCCGAGAAGGCTAAGACGTAGCCCGGGAAGAAGGGCAACTTCGTTAAGCAGCCCGGAAATTAAAATGCAAAGCTAGGCCATCGAGGCGGTTCGCTAAGGCCCTGGCCTCGGTCACGACAACAGAGGGAAAGATGAACACGGAATGGCAAAAATACTTTTCATTAACAAAGGGCCGGAAGGCCAATTACAAAATTGGAAGTCGGCCGCTCAAGGGCCGACCCCGGATACAATGAAAAAGAAAAGAAAAATATGCTAAGTCCTAAGCGGCGGGAGCCACATCCGGGGGTCGTCCGGCACATTGATGACCTCAAGACCTTCCTCCGGAACAGGCTCGGGGTCGGGAGCAGGAGCTTCGGGCACCACCTCCGGGACAGCGTCCGTCTCGGCCGCCAGAGCTACCTCCATGACACCGTCCGCCTCGGCTACCCCGTCGAAGGCTCGGCGGGGTCTTGCTCATATATTCCCGCCTCGGATGTCAGGATGGTGGGAAGGGCTCGCACGTCGGACCCCCAGCCCCGGTCCTCCCTCGGACGGACCGTCGAGAAGTCGTACTGAGGGCAGTACAGGCGCACCTGCTCTCGGAAGTTCTCGAAGCCTCGAAGGAAACCGTCGACCGTCTCCTCCTCCAACATGTCGCGGAACTCTTGCGACTCTTTGAAGAGCTCCACGGCGTGCTCGGCTCGTTCGAGAGCCCTCCTCTCCCGGGCCTCAAGTTGCTCGAGTCGGAGGCGAAGGGCCCTCTCCTCATACTCGAGGGCCGCGACCCTGGCCTGGACCTCCCCCAAGCGCGCCTCCGTGCCGCGCATGGTTGCCTTGGTCATGGCGTGAGCCGCCTTCTCCTCCTCAAGCGCCCCCACCACGGCAAGGCGCTCGGCCTCGGTGGCGCCCACCGAGCCTCGGCCGCGGCCGACACCGCTTCTAGCTCGGCGATTCTTTTCTTGGCCGGCTCCAGCTGCTGGCCGAGCTGCCGAACTTCTTCCCGATACCCGTGGGCGAGGAACGCCATGGTGTCGAGCTCGAGAATATGCTGAAAAAAAAAAAAAAAAAAAAGAAAGAAGAAGCGAGGTATTGTGAGTTGAAAGGCACGTATGCACGCTAATAACTCCGGAAAATTAAGAAGGGAACTTACCCGGGGGTGCTGCAGTAAGCACTGCCGGCGACCTCCTCCAGCGAAATCCCCCGGAACACGGCCCGGTCCGCTGGAAGCACTGCACGCCGCAACATGGAGCGTGCGACCTCGGCGTCCTGAAAGGCCGAGCTCCCCTCAGGAATGGAAGAGTCCGGCTCAACCGACTCTTCTCGGAAAGCTCGGGAAGAGCTCGGCACGATCGAACCCGAGGTCCCGGAGCCGCTCGCCTCGGGGCCTCGGGCAGGCCCGGGTCCTGGCTGCTGCGGCCGGGCCGCGGACGATTCCCCCGCCGGGCAAGGGGGCAGGGCAAGGAGGGGCCGATGGGCCCGCACCACTGACCACCCGCTCCCGCCTCGGGTCGGCCGCAGGGCCCCCGCCTCGGGGACTCGTCCCGGCCGACGAGGAAGCGCCGTCTGTCCTCGCCCTCCTCCGAGGCTGGGGATTAGCCCCCCGGCCTCGGCCTCCCGCCTCCTCAGGCGGGAAAAAAGCGACGTGTTACTGGTCGGCATACGGGAATATCTGAAATCAAAAATTTTGTTAAGTGTCAGGCCAGTGGCAGTAAAAGCGAAAGACAAAGAATAAAAATAACGTAGCCGCCCTTACCCTCGGGGCGCGCCGAGCTCAGACCCGCTCGCCAGGGCGTCCTCCCGCAGGAGCTCGGTCAGGTCGTTGCCCCTCCCGAGGGCTCGCACAGAGTCTAGGATCCTCAGCTCCCTCCCCGTGGGCTCGGAGAGTCTGTTGAGGGCCTTCAGCCGTGGGTGTCCCCACCTCGGCTCAAACCCCCAAGGCGCCGCGGACGCCAGGAAGAAAAACTTCAACTTCCACTCATGGATCGAGGAAGGGGCGCCCCGGAAGAGTGACATACCGCCCCGAAAGGCGAAATATAGCCACCCTGCGTCCGCCGGGTTCTTCTTTAACAGAAAACACCGGCGGAAAAGGCCTACCGTGATCGGGATCCCGTGCCCGAGGCACAGGGACAAAAACCCGATTATGGTCCTCCATGAGTTCGGAGCCAACTGCGCCGGGACGAGCTGGTACTCGGCCAGCAAGCTGCTCACGAACCCATGGGTGGGAAAACGCAGGCCCGCCCAGAGTGTCTCGCGGTAAACCGCGATCCGACCTGGGGGCGGCTGCGTCACCCTGTCCCCCGGCCCTGCGGTTTCAAGACGAAACCCGGGCTGGAAGAAGAAACGGGAGCGGATTGTCTCCAGTTCCTCCTCTGACATATTCGACCCAACTTCTTCGGGACCGAGGCCCATTCTCACAGAAGAATGGAGTAAAAATTAAGAGCAGAAAATGGAAGTTGGCGAGGAGAAGAAAAGAGGAAACTCTAGTGAAAACAGGAAGAAAACCTACTGGACATTGCCGGAAATTGCTCCGGGCACCGCCGGCAAAATTCGGTTGAGGGAGAAAACAAGGGGAAAAAGACGACGAAAATGAGGGAAAGCCAAACAAGACCTTTAGGGCAGACTCGTGGGGTTTATATAGACCCCCTGACGGCCCAGATCGATGGGGTCGGTTCCCATCCCCCGATCGGGCTGCGCCACGTGGCGACCTCTGAGGCCGAGGCACTGCATCCACTCCGGATCAATAAATCGAATACGAAATCAAAGTGTTGTCCCATCGGATCTCGGGACCTCATTATGGGTCCACAGAATCCCATCGCCTCGAAGAATGAGCGGACGGCACCCCCGCTCCCCTCGTTTAATAAAATCTGGGACACGTGGAGCCCCGTGTGGCCTCCACTCCCCCGAAATTATGACCCGGTAACACGAAATCGGAAGCGTCCGACCCCTGGTCATGCCGCGTGTCCGTTTTGAAACCCGAAATGGCACGCTCATTGATGAGCGGGAACTCTCGATTGTGGGGCCGAGGCGCCGCCTCGTTGAACCCGAGGACCCTCATCCTGGGTCCGCCTCGCAAAGCAACCTCGGTAATCCAAGAGACACCGCCCCGCTATAGTCGCCTCGAAAGACGTAGGGATATGGACCCCATCATTAATTCGCCGAACAAAGTAACCTCGAAACGCCCAAGGGCACAGGTCCTACCATGAAAATTCCAGAAACATGAGGGTGCGGACGAAGTTCGCCCCCAACTTTAACGATGGACTTTACTTCCTACGTCCGAGCCCACAAGCCGCTCGAACTCGGAAGTCGGGGGGTAGTGTTGGGGGAATAAGGTTTTTCCCCTGACACGAATGCCCCTAAGAAGCCGCACAATCGTCGACCCTGGAAGGCCGAAGTCGGCATCCGAACTCGGAACCTCCGACCTAAGAGAAACCCCAATGTCCGAGGCCTACTTTTGTCAGCCACCTACTACGGCGTACGTCTCCGAGGTCCGGCCAGAGACCGTACTATGACGCCCCTCCGGCATTTATTGCGCATGACCGCTGTGATCCTCCGGCACACTCCACAATAAATGCGGATCTCCGGCTTACTCCACAATAAATGTGGATCTCCGGCTTACTCCACAATAAATGCGGATCTCCGGCTTACTCCACAATAAATGTGGATCTCCGGCTCACTCAACAATTAATGCACGTGACTCCTGTCATCTACGGACTCCCAGCTCTCCACGGCAAATAAGCCCAGCAGAGTCTAGTCGACTGTGATAAGTCTCTGATCTCGGCCATACCTCCGACACTGATGCAATAAATTCGCCTGGTAGCGTGCTAGTTCGGGTTGTACGACGCCCTCATCGCCGACATCAGTGCAATGATTCGCCTGACCAAGCGCCGACCTGAACGACATGCCGAGCCGTACTACGGCTTCGCCCCGTTACATCGCAGGTAAACCGACCCCCGGTCTATAAAAGGGGGTTGGAAAATCGATACTCTGGACAAGCACTGTTTACCTCTACTCTACACGATTTGCCCCCTCCCTGACTTGAGCGTCGGAGGGCCGGCGCCGGAAGACCCGGCCACCGGTTCGTGTGCAGGCACCCAGACGGAGGACGCCGCCCACTGTCGGATCGTCGCCCAGCCACGGGAACCAGCCGCTCCTTCTCTCCGATCGCCCCAGACGGAGGACGCCGCCCGTCGACGGACCACCGCCTCGCCGTGAGTAACCACCTTCCGCTCCCTCTCCTCGACCGAAGATTGCCCCCGGGTCCAATTTCCAGCACACTTGTAACAGGGATCCGGCAAAGATGAGTTGGCTGGGAGCTTATCCACCGAGAAAAATGCAGGGGAATTTGTTCTTTAGATGGCTGATTGCAAACAAGAGGATGATGCTGGAAGAATCGGATGCTGAGAACGGATAAACTCTTCCATAATGCTTGATTCGGCTGAGCTTTGTTCTGCTGTTTCCGTGAAATCTGGAAGAGGCTGAAGCAAAGGAATTTCGGGATGCAGGGGAGGGTTTGATCCGAGAAGATGATGATGGATGCGAAGATCGTGGGATCTAGCTTCGGAATGAACACCTAAACCTTATCCTATGGATGATAGGAGCAATCCAGAATGAGAAGAAGCTCGGGAATGGCTGGATTCGGCTGGTAATAGGGGATGGTGTGGATGGCATATCCGAACGCGAACGGGAGAAAATCTGGGATGCTGGGAAATGGGCGATGATGCCGTTGGGATGAAGTTTGGCCTGATTCGGAAGAGGATAAGGATGATATCTGTTCTGATTTGGATTTGTTGGGAAGAAGTGAATGATTTTGTTCGTGGGTCACGGGAAGATGAAGCCGAGGAAGAGATATGCATCGCGGGATGGCTTGCGGATGAGGCTGATCCAGAACAAGGGAGCTGGGACGGCTTCAACGCAGAGGATACGTGGTTTGTTTGAGGTTGTGCGGGCTGGGTTTTTGATTTTATCCCACGGATCATGCGACTCTATTCCAGAACAGGGGAAGATGCTGGGACGTTGGGGAGTTCATGAGATAAGATGGGATTCTATTCTGAAGAAGGGGTAAGGCTAGATTCGTGAAGAGATAAGAGCATGCTTCATTTGGCTGGAAACCGGAAGAGGCCAATGCCTAGAATTCTTTAGGATCCGTGCGGCTAAAGATGATATATTTTGAGATCTGTGAGACAATTGATCGAAGGGATTGTATTATTTTAATGTTAAAACAGGAGAATTGGAATGAGTGGGAAGAAATTTAGGTGAACTTGGAAAGCACTGAATTTGGAGAAGAGTTCTTGGAGTCGACTCCGGAGAATGTGAAATTGTGAAATGATGTAGTGTCCGTTTAGGCTTTACCTAATTGAGCTCGACTCGACCTGCATGCATTAAGCTTAATCAATAAATAATCAAATCAAACTTGAATTATCTTGATAATTCATTAACATGCAATGATGAAGGTAAACACATTTTTTAAGTTGAATTTACGAATATGTGAATTAAAATAATGATAAGTGCTATGAATAAGATATTTAATTTATGCACTATTTAGCACTTATCACACCCCCCAACCTACTTTTTGCTAGTCCTCGAGCAAAATAAAAAAAAACTAAACTCACTTTCGCAGGAATCGCGATGCATTTACCGTATGCAACAAGGCTTTAAACCCCTAGGTGGCCCTAGTGGACGAGTTTTGTTTCGTGAGGGTTTCCGGCTCAGATACCCACAAACTGTAGTCGAAAGAATTTATTTTATTAATTTATAAAATCTAATTTCAAATGCATAAGTGCCAAGAATTTCAAAAGCACACAAAGTTTTAATTACTAAGTCAGCCAAATTCTAGGTCAGTATGCAATTTAAGTTGAATTATTAAGTTTCTATTAGAGAGTTGTAAGGCTAATTTATACTTGGTGCTCGGTGATATATGGACCATACACAAGCTAAGGCTTTAGATTCCCCAAAATACTGCTAAAGCTAGTAGGTCCCAAGAATTGGTCAGATAAGACCTATTCACTGATTCTAAATCACCCTATCTTGCAGGATTTCGAGAGTTGTGGATGTTTACTTTAATACCTCATGGGCTTTATCTGTAATATTCCAGTTTACTCGAATTTTTACAACGACGGCTTTCACACTATCGTCTTGTTGCCCAAGATGACAACCCAAGAGGGGGGTGAATTGGGTTTTCCAAAAATTGTGTTTCCTAATTTTTTACTTTAAATTGAATGTAGCGGAATGATAAGATGTTACTTACTTAAGCTCTAGGTAATTATAAGTAATGCAGTGACAAACTAAGCTAGAGCAATTATACTATGGCTTTAGAACGCAGTTGATCCTAAATTAACTTATAGTTGTATGATCAATTTAATCTATGTAAATTGTAAGAATAGAGTGAAAGCTAAGAAAGTTCTAAACAATCTCTTTACTCAATTAGGAAATAAAGCTAGAGATATTACACAGTCAAGTATGTATGTAAGGCATGAAATGCAAGAAATAAGGCATCACAAACACAAAGATATATATGTGGTTCGGTGCACCCCAGCACCTACATCCACTCCCCAAGACTCTTGAGAATTTTCACTATAATCTCTCAGATTACAGTCAGTTGTTTTACAAGCTCACAACCCAACTTGTTGTTTTGCGAGATCACAACGACTCGGTCGGTTTTCACAGGCTCACCGACTAGAACAACCGATTGTTTTACGGGCTCACAATCCAACCCAGTTGGTTTTCCCAAAGGCTCACCAACCACAACCTTACAGATTGTTTCCGGGTTCACAGTCAACCCAGTTGGTTTTCCCAAAGGCTCACCAACCACAACCTTACAACGTTGGTTTTTCCCTTTGGCTCACCAACAAACCTTAACCCTTGATTCAATCCCTTGATTGAATCAAGTTACAATATTTAGAGCAAGAGTTTAAATCAAGTACAAGCTTCTCAAATAAGCGAATATAGCAAATATTAAACAAGTAAAGTAAAGGGAAGAAGCCTCAAACAAATTTGTAGATGGAGGAACTCGGCTTCTTCTTTACTTGACCCTCTTCTGATTTTGCACGAAGTAGAGGATCACCGAGGCAGCACACGGATGGAGAGGAAGCTTTGGATTCCACTTGGATGCTCTTCTTCTCTCTACTTTACTTTGAATTGCCCTTTGTGCTTATGGGAGATTTTCCGTGTAATCTCTTGTGAAATCTTTTCTAAATGTTCTCTCCCACTTCCATACCCTCTTCCCTAGCTCTCCTCTTGATTTTATAGCTTTAGAGGGAGTGGAAACAAAAATCTAGCCGTTAGAGACAAAAATAGAGCCGTTGGAATCAAAAAAAAACTAGCCGTTATGCCTCCCAGCGTGCTGGAGTCGACTCGGCTGAAGTAGGAATCGACTCGGCTGAAACAGGAGTCACTTGTGAATAGTAGTCTGTCGGCACTGTAGCTGGGAGTCGGCTCCGCACTGTAGCACTGAAGTTGGAGTCGACTCGAGATCACTGTAGCGCTGAAAATCAACTTTCTGTTTTTTTGTTTGTTCTCAGTCGGAGTCGACTCGTAGAGTATCGGAGTCGACTCGAGCACTGTTTCTTGAAACTCTAGAGTGCCAGAGTCGACTCTAAACTTCCCGGAGTCGACTCGAGGACTATTCTTTTGAATCTTTCTTTGAATTTGCTCCTTCAACTTGAATCCTTTGAACTTGAAACTTGGGCCAATGAAGTGAAGCTTTCTTCCAACTTTTTTGAGAGCTTTTGAGGCCTTCTTGTATTTTTCCAACTTGCTATGTTCCTTGCAAAATAAATTATCTTTCTTCTTGCAACACAAACATTAGTAATTATACTTCAAGGTTTTGTGATCATCAAAATCAATCTTTAACTCAATCTTTGGGTCATCAGTCTCCCCCTTTTTGATGATGACAAAACTTGCATAGCTAAGTTGCATGAAGTAGAAAACATATATATTTAAAACATACTTCATGATAATGCTTTAGATTTAATCAACTTAACACAATCAACATATTTCAATTTAAGCTGATTTGTATTCAATTCAAAACATAAAGCATTATGAGCATATAATCAGATATTTCTCCCCCTTTTTGACAACATCAAAAAGGTTGTAATATAATGAAACATTAAGCACAAAGATAAGAATACTCAAATATGTCTTTTTCTTTTTGTACTCTGATTTGCATGTCAAATTATTGCAAGAATATGAATCATATAACTCAAGGCAATAATGTTAGAAAAAGATTAATGAGCATAGATTAGAGCCAATTATAATGAGAACACATCGAATGTGGTTCAAAGATAGTTTTCAAATCAAGTGTAGGTGGAAACTTTCTTAAGTTAATTCAAGAAGTACCACAAATAATATTCAAGGAAAGCACGAATGGAAATCTGACCTCTCTTCAATAATAAGTATGAAAGCTTGTTCATTTAAGATCTTTTGCCCAATATATATAAGTATGATTGCAAAGTTCTTTTATGGTGTAAAAATATTGTGGCATAAATACCAAAATATGAATTCATGCAATTTATGATATATCTTAGAGTATACATAAAGTTCAAAGCTTTGAAGGTTCTTTTAAAGCTCTTTTAAAGACTTTATTCTTTTATTCCTTAAAAAATAAGCACAATTTGATACATAAAAATATGAATTGGCACAAAATTGAAGTTCTAAAGAGCAAGCCAATTAGGACTCATTAGTGAATTCCAAAATAGATTTTCTGAGAGATACTCAAGAAAATTCAACACATTATTCTCCCCCTTTTTCATTAAGTTAGAGGCTCTTAAGATCAACTGTTTGACTTGCAATTTGGTTCATGATTTATGCATAAGATATATTAACCAAATAACAAGCCTCAAGGTGTATCATAAAGATTTTCAGATTTAAATTTCAGATGATACATATTGGAGAGTATTAGGATCACTTTTCATTTAGTATTCTGTCTCTCTCCTTTAGTTATAGATTTATGTGATTAAGTTCCATAAGATCTCTCCTTCTGAAATTTTCTTTCTCCCCCTTAATTGATCGTTCCCATTTAAGAGTTTAGAATTTGAAGATAATGTTCAATAAATTGTCAATCTTAAAAATATATTTTCTATAAAGTTTCAGCTTATTTTTCATAAGACTCAAGGTTTGAGATAAGACAGCCTTTATAGAACTCATCTCAAGGTATAAACTTATTATATAATTAAAGCAAGTCTTGCTATATAAGGAGGTTCATCAAAATCAATCCATAAAAATCAAGGTATGCATCAAATTAAAGTAACTTTAGGATAAGATACTGAATATCTAAAGCTCCCCCTCAAAAGATGCATTCCTCTTTAATCGTTCTTTTCTTTTGTTGAATTTCAGATTTTAATGACAAGCGTGAATAAAACTGAAATTCTATGATATCGAGAATGTAGAGTAATCTAGAACTATTCAAAATTTATAGCAATCACTCTTTTTAATCTTTCAAGAACAAGTTATGCTTCCTCTTAATCTTTGAGAAAATGTACTGAAATATTAATCAGAAAATGATTCATTTGAAGCTCAAATTCTTTCAAAAGCACTTACATTTTCTTTCTTTAAGAGTCATTTGAGTGAGCTGAAATATTTCTAGACTTAAGAATCATTCACTCTTTTAATAATATATATTATATATTAGTTATAGATCTCAATTTTCTTAATCATAGTTTTTCAGCAATGTATACATGAAGCCCAATAATTTTTTTTTAATATCAAAATGAAATCATATATTTAAAAAAATATTTGTTTGCAATCAAGATCATCGAAAGACACATCATTTGGACCAATATTAGTACACTTTAAAGATAAGAAATGATATGTTTCAGATGCGTATCGGGGCAAGCAATCAAGGCATTATATTGGGTACACTTTATAATGATATGTTTCAGATCTTTAGTACACTTTAAAGATCATCGAATTATTCTATTTTTCTTAAGTTAAGATTTTATTTAGAAATCATATTGAGTTTAAGCTTTTATACAAAATCAAATTCTGAATTTCATAAAGATTTTCAATAGAGGCTTTCAAAGTCATAATTTGAGATATGTATCTTCCACATTGTAGCTCATCTTAAATCATTACGATTGAAAACACATATTTCAAACATATAAGATCATATTCAGAATATTTGTATTTATGTTGAGTTTTGGTATGAATTAGGACATTATATACCAAATTAGGCAAGTTGAAAGATAAAACAAATCAATTCATTTTGCCTAAATAGAGATATACTTCTCTTCTCTTTTTACAAATTTATTCAACTTTCAGATTTAAAGATGATTGTGAACGACAAATCTAAAATTTCTTTTCAATAATACCAAAAAATTTATGTAGTTTCAAACATTCAATCAAATTATCCAAGCATGAACATTACAAAATATTGAGAATCCATAATTCAGAACATATGCCACATGCAAAATATATCATGTGTTAAGTCATGCATTAAAATATTAAGAAAAGCATGTCCAGGATCAAAATCAATTCTTTTCAAATAAACTCTCCCTATTTAAATATAATTTGCACTGATTTCATCCTTAAAATGTGTTTTCAAGTGATTAAAAATGACTTGATTCTTCTTATATACTTTTATTTACTTTGTCTTTCATTTTTACTTTCTTATGCTCTATACTCTATTTGCTCCCTATCGGTGGAGTTGGAAGGGGCACGAGGTACTACCACTAGCCTCCCTCTTGTGCCGTTCCTAATATACCCTACACCGAATAGTTGGGTCAAATAGTGCCGGGTACTACCACTAGCCTCCCCATTGGCACCATCCCTATGATGAGCAATATAGAAAATTTAAAAGTTCACTTCAAACTCTCCCTGTTTAAGTGTAATTAATTAATTTTATCCCTTCCAAATGTGCCGAATATATTATGCTTGTTTTGCTTTTCCTTAAGATTGGAGTATTTGCCTTTGCTTAGATTTTACATCTCTTGAATAATATCCATTTTCTTTTTTTATCTCTCTCTCTTTTTGTTATTCTCAAGTAATTTACATGAAAGAGTAGAATAAAGAAATAATCTTATGTATCATATAGATGTATATCATGCAAACAACATTTTCATTGTGCTCAAGGATTCATAATTTCTCACAAGTTATTTTAAATCAAAATTTTAAGCATAAACTTGTGTATTTCATGGTTATGACATAGGCAAAGATATTTTAGTTTGGGCAAACCATGAAACAATTTCTAAAAGTATAAGTCAATTAATATATATAGACATGATATCTAAATAAAATTTAAAGACCTTAATCATGCCATAATAAGATTTAAGTTATTGACTTTACTTGCTAATTATGAGAGAGTATCTAAATTACCAATTCATTCTGCATTCTTCAGTCAATACCTACTAGATTTCTTATGTATGAACTTTTGGCTGAAGAAGGTCCTCTCTCTTGTTTGCATGTGAATGTTTATTGTATCTTACATGGAGATATCCTTCAAGTTGAATCTCTCATTTTCTTGCTCAAGGATCCTGCATTATTAACAAACTCCTTTTCTTTCTTGAAGAAAGTCATTAGTTTCTTCAAGATACAAAACATTCATAACATATTTTTAACTAGATGACTCAATCGTAAGATATGACAAATAGTTGCATGTTGAGTCACTTTACTCAAGAGATTGCCAAATATAAGCAAGCACATATCACTTGAACTAAAGAGATAGTTTCATTAACCAAGAGGTTCAAGGACAAGCATGTGAGGCAATAGAGAAAGATTTATCAAGGTCAAATCAATTTTTTTATTTTCAGAATCAATTTAGCTTAGATTCTATTTGCTTAAGATAATTATTAATAAGACATGTTAGCTAAGTTTTAATCAACTTATCTTAAACGGTTGTTTCTATCAAAATTCAGATTATGATTTATTTGTTATCAATAAAATATGATTCATTAAGTTAGATTGATGTAATAACCCCAAAATTTTTTTTATAAAAAGGGATAGAATAGTCCTTTAAAATTGATATAAGGGGTAAAATTGGAAGGAATCAAAAGTTAATGGCATAACGTAGATATGTTGAAGTGTTAGGGGCAAAATGGGAATTTAATAATATTAAACAAAGGGTGAATAGTGTTTTGATGTGATTTAATTGGAGGGTTTGAGTTGGTTGGCTGGCTTGGAATGAAACGAGAGAGAAAGAGAGGGGGTCAGAGACGCAGAGAGAAAGAAAGAAGGAAAAAGAGAAGAAGAAGAAGAAGAAAAAGAAGAGGAAAGGGATTCGAGGAGGAAAGGATCCCGGTTGCGCTGCCAGCTGAAGGGAAAAGTGTAGATCTCCTTCCCTCTACGCAAGGACCTCGATTTCCAAAAAGAAAAAGGTAAATATCCGTCCCTATCTAGTCTTTTGATGACATTAGGCTATACAAAGGGTGGATATAGTCTAGAGGGGTCGGATAAGGGTTGTAGAGGTGGTTAAAAGAGAAGAATCGGATTTTGACAAATTTTTCCGGCACTACGGAAAAACTGTGTCGAAGTCCCAACTTCGGCGAATTATTTAGGGGGTCAAACGGCCTCCGATGATGATGCATGTTATCTCTTTGGAATCCTCTATGAGTGTAGAATGTTAGGTAAAAATTTCATCAAATTTGGAGTCCTGGAAAGTGGATCAAAACCGGGATGAAGTAACCACTGTCAGTTCGGGTTACTGTTCATCCGGGTGGAAAATAGGGATTTCATGCTATAATAGGTATTAAGCCTAGATCAAGCTAAAAGGGACCTTGTACTCATGCAAGGGAGTCCCTAATACACATAAATGATGAGTTAATTAATAGAAAAAGAAAAAAGAAAGAAAAGAAAAGATTTAGGGAACGGGGGAGTTGAATCAATTAAAGTTCCCTATATTATAATTGGCACGTAGATTATAGCCCTTGATACAAGACTAAATGTATTGTAAATGCATGTCACAGTTGGGCAAGAAGCTAGGGAACAAGAGGAAGAAGTTCCCACTGCCTGCTGTAGATTTTTGGAGGCGTATCAAGGCTGTGCCAGATTGACAGGTGAGTGGGAGTCATGTACTTTGCACCATGAGCATTCTTAATTCATTTTCATGAATGTCGCAAGTGTGAATTGATTCCACTTGTGCATATTGACTGATATTGTAGTAGATTCCTTATAATCCTGATTCTCCATGCTTGATTATTCTGTACATGCATTTGAGGGAACATTAAGAGGAATTACGAGGGTTGATGAGTAATCAAATTGATTCCGAATTGTGAAATGATTTCTTTTGTAAATTGATTTCATTTCCTCTATTTCAAGATTTGTAGAGCCTTTTGTAGTGGTATATTGAGTTGTATTGCACTTCCTTGACCCTCACTTCTAACCCTGATGTTAGTTTATGATTGGGTCATGATCAAGTGAGTGGTAGTCTTGATTATACTCCTTTTTAGTAGAGTATTGGGAGGGGTGCATTATGGATTTATGATGGCTTGGCAGTATCTGCAGGACAACCTATAGTCGATGGGGGTTGAACATCGGCCTTTGTGCGCACATAGTAGCCTTCTGGGTGGGCGGGAGCCCAGTCCCTTCCTAGGGGGGACACGGCCCTAGGCGTAGGATCGGCCGGTCCTACGACTTATATTCTGCTTGCCGCCGGGCATAGTAAGACCCCGCGAGGTGCAGTATGGCTTTCCGCGGATGTAGAATTCCCGCGAGGTGCCGTTTAGTATGTAGATGTGAGATGGATTCTGTTCTGGATACTGGCCAGCATTTACATGATCAGTGTGGTATCTTATCCTGCATATGCATGTGACAGTGGGGAGTTGTTGCTGGTTCGCCTGGGGCGTAAAACCCACTCCCGACAGCTGTCTAGTGATGATTTACATATTGGTGTGGTGTCATATTCGATATATGCATATGGCAGTAGGGAGTTGTTGCTGGTTCGCCTGGGGCGTAAAACCCACCTCCCGATAGCTGTCTAGTGATGATTTCAGCATATTGACACCTGATTTGTATGTTCCAGCATTATGATCTGTTGAGCATATTCATGAGTAGCATATATGTTTACTTGATTATTCCATATATGCTTCAGATGAGTTGATATTGATTGTGGTGATATTGATGATTTACTCCATTTCTCTATGTTGAGATCATGTTCATCTTGTTATTGATCTTGAGATTTCATCTCGAGCCATGATTATATTCTGTCTCATGTGCATAGTACTCTCTACTCCACTCACTGAGTATTTATATACTCACTCCCCAGTTTGGTGTTTTTGATTGCAGGGCAGGTATTGTATAGGAAGAGGCAGGGTTAGAGATTGCCTGCTAGCTGTGCCGCTCCATAGTTAGTATAGTATAATGTAGATAAAGGTTTATACATTTTGGTGTATTATGAACCTTCTATTGTATATATAGTATATAGTTACAGTCATAGATCCTGTTGTGGATATGGGTTTGACCATGGGATGAAATGGGAACCAGATTTTTATATAGATGAGTTATATGCCTGAGATGATGTATTGATATATATTGTCCAGGTTCATTATGTGACAGATTATGTGATTGCTGCTCTGACAGGGTAGCATTGTTGTATGTAATGAGATAATCCTGACAGGTCACCATAGGAAAGGTGATCATTTTGTGCATGTATCATGCCAAAATTTTCAAGATTTATTGATGATTGATAGGTAGTAGGGTTCTACGCGGTGGCTGGTGGCCTTATGCCTACCCGCACCCTAGGACCGTCGCGGCGGCCCGCCGGGAACGGGGCGGGGGTCGTGACAGAGTGGTATCAGAGGCAAGGTTAAGAAAAGTCCTGTCAGAGCAATAGGGTGAGTCAGGATTAAGTATAGGATTATACTATGGAGCATAGGATTTTCTGTATATTAATTTATGAGTCATTTACAATTTAGTAAAATATATTATGACTCAGTGTGTAACGACCGTCCTTTCTTTTTAACTCTTTTAGAGACATATAAAGAATACCTCCAAGGAGAGGACCTACTCGTCCTGGAAAGAGGATGGAGCCAGATATAGCATTGGATGCGGGTTCCGCACATGTCGAGCCCCAAAGAGAAAAATCTCCTCCTGCTGATAGACGGAGGGTTGATGATCAAGGAGAGGTAGGAAGTAGAGATGCATTGATGGAACAGTTACTGGCGGAGAATCAGGCTCTGAGGGAGCAGATTGCTCGGGGGGAAATCTCCTGCCCCGCCAGTAGTATCTATCCCACCTCCTGTACCTGTGCCAAGAAGTTTGGCCAGGCGGGCTCTAGATGATGAGGGGATTACTGTACAGGAATTTCTGAGGCTCAGAACCCCCGAGTTTAAGGGGAAAGAAGGTGAAGATCCTCAGAGATTCCTGGAGGAGACTGAAAAGATTGATACGGAGACTGCCCTGTTCTGATGCAAGGGCAATAGAACTTGTAGGGCTCACAATGAAAGAAGATGCCTGGGCTGGTACCAGAGGCACGTGGAGGACAGATTGTACAGTAGGAATCCTCCAACCTGGGAAGAGTTCAGGCAAGCAGTGATGGATGAGTTTTTGTCTCCGGCTGAGAGGCAGAATTGGGCTCTTCAGTTTGAGAGGCTGAAGCAGATGCCCGGAATGAGCGTATCTGAGTACGCTCGTGAGTTCACTAGATTGGGGAAGTATGCTCCTTACATCATCCCCACTGAAGCTGCCAGGATAGAAAGGTTCAGACGAGGTCTGATTTCCCCGCTTTATAATGCAGTACTGGCAGTAGAGGTCCCCACCTTGTCTAGGCTGATAGATAAAGCAAAACAGTGGGAGACCAGAAATAAAGAGGAAAGAGCTGAAAGAGAACAGAGAAAAATGAGTGTGGGGAAGGAGCAAGCAGTAAAGATAGATCTGAGGGAGTAGATCTCTCGGAGGGCCCGACGGAGCAGTCTGTACGCTCAGCTCCACCTGCCCCACGTAAGAGGAAGTGGAGGGAAAGAGGTCAATCACAAGATACTTTTCTACCATCAGTACCTCGTCCTCCAGTCACTATGGCTAGAACTGAATCTAGGTTCCAATCATGGCCAGTGTGTGGCATATGTGGGAAGCAGCACCCTGGCAGATGCAGAATGGGTCAGGGAGTGTGCTACAGATGTGGACAGCCGGGTCATTTTGTCAGAGAATGCCCGCAGGGTGCCACCCAGCAGTTTGTGCCTTTAACATCCTACCCTTCTGTGCAGATGGATAGGCCTAGTAGTAGGGGGCCTGTAGGCAGAGGCAGAGGTCAGACACCAGTGTCACAGCAGAATGCTGGACCATCTCAGCCATCAGCTCCAGTAGGCAGAGGGCAAGGAAGGGTGTTCACGGTAAATCCACAAGAGGCACAGGCATCGAATGCAGCTGTGACAGGTATGCTCCTCATTGATAAGATTAAAGCTAGAGTGTTGTTTGATTCTGGAGCTACCCATTCATTTGTGTCCCCTTATTTTGCTAAGAAGTTAGCTAAGGATAAGATATTAATGCATATTCCCTTAGCTATTAGTACATCTGTAGGGGATAGTATAAAAGCGAAGTATGTGTATCCTACCTGTGTGGTAGAGATAGAAGGTAAAACACTTCTAATTGATTTGATTTCCAATACCACACCGAGCAGAATATGAAAAGCAGATACACTCACCCCTTTGAGTAATCAGGTAATTTACTCTTTTAAATTCGAGGACGAATTTTATATAAGGAGGGGAGGATGTAATAACCCCAAAATTTTTTTTATAAAAAGGGATAGAATAGTCCTTTAAAATTGATATAAGGGGTAAAATTGAAAAGGAATCAAAAGTTAATGGCATAACAGTAGATATGTTGAAGTGTTAGGGGCAAAATGGGAATTTAATAATATTAAACAAAGGGTAAATAGTGTTTTGATGTGACTTAATTGGAGGGTTTTGAGTTGGTTGGCTGGCGTTGGGATGGAAACTGAGAGAGAGTAACAGAGAGGGAGAGTCAGAGACGCAGAGAGGAAAGAAAGAAGGAAAAAGAGAAGAAGAAGAAGAAGAAAGAAGAAGAGGAAAGGGATTCGAGGAGGAAAGGGATCCCGGTTGCGCTGCCAGCTGAAGGGAAAAGTGTAGATCTCCTTCCCCTCTACGCAAAGACCTCGATTTCCAAAAAGAAAAAGGTAAATATCCGTCCCTATCTAGTCTTTTGATGACATTAGGCTATACAAAGGGTGGATATAGTCTAGAGGGGTCGGATAAGGGTTGTAGAGGTGGTTAAAAGAGGAAGAATCAGATTTTAACAAATTTTTTCCGGCACTACGGAAAAACTGTGTCGAAGTCCCAACTTCGGCGAATTATTTAGGGGGTCAAACGGCCTCCGATGATGATGCATGTTATCTCTTTGGAATCCTCTATGAGTGTAGAATGTTAGATAAAAATTTCATCAAATTTGGAGTCCTGGAAGTGGATCAAAAACCGGGATGAAGTAACCCACTATCAGTTCGGGTTACTGTTCATCCGGGTGGAAAATAAGGGATTTCATGCCATAATAGGGTATTAAGCCCAGATTAAGCTAAGGGGACCTTGTACTCATGCAAGGAAGTCCCTAATACACATAAATGGTGAGTTAATTAATAGAAAAAGAAAAAAAAGAAAGAAAAGAAAAGATTTAGGAAACGGGGGAGTTGAATCAATTAAAGTCCCCTATATTATAATTGGCACGTAGATTATGGCCTTGATACAAGACTAAATGTATTGTAAATGCATGTCACAGTTGGGCAAGAAGCTAGGGAACAAGAGGAAGAAGTTTCCCACTGCCTGCTGTAGATTTTTGGAGGCGTATCAAGGCTGTGCCAGATTGACAGGTGAGTGGGAGTCATGTACTTTGCACCATGAGCATTCTTAATTCATTTTCATGAATGTCGCCAAGTGTGAATTGATTCCACTTGTGCATATTGACTGATATTGTAGTAGATTCCTCTATAATCCTGATTCTCCATGCTTGATTATTCTGTACATGCATTTGAGGGAACATTAAGAGGAATTACGAGGGGTTGATGAGTAATCAAATTGATTCCGAATTGTGAAATGATTTCTTTTGTAAATTGATTTCATTTCCTCTATTTCAAAGATTTGTAGAGCCTTTTTAGTGGTATATTGAGTTGTATTGCACTTCCTTGACCCTCACTTCTAACCCTGATGTTAGTTTATGATTGGGTCATGATCAAGTGAGTGGTAGTCTTGATTATACTCCTTTTTAGTAGAGTATTGGGAGGGTGCATTATGGCATTTATGCATGGCTTGGCAGTATCTGCAGGACACCTATAGTCGATGGGGGTTGAACATCGGCCTTTGTGCGCACATAGTAGCCTTCTGGGTGGGCGGAGCCCAGTCCCTTCCTAGGGGGGGACACGGCCCTAGGCGTAGGATCGGCCGGTCCTACGACTTATATTCTGCTTGCCGCCGGGCATAGTAAGACCCCGCGAGGTGCAGTATGGCTTTCCGCGGATGTAGAATTCCCGCGAGGTGCCGTTTAGTATGTAGATGTGAGATGGATTTCTGTTCTGGATACTGGCCAGCATTTACATGATCAGTGTGGTATCTTATCCTGCATATGCATTGTGACAGTGGGGAGTTGTTGCTGGTTCGCCTGGGGCGTAAAACCCACCTCCCGACAGCTGTCTAGTGATGATTTACATATTGGTGTGGTGTCATATTCGATATATGCATATGGCAGTAGGGAGTTGTTGCTGGTTCGCCTGGGGCGTAAAACCCACCTCCCGATAGCTGTCTAGTGATGATTTCAGCATATTGACACCTGATTTGTATGTTCCAGCATTATGATCTGTTGAGCATATTCATGAGTAGCATATATGTTTACTTGATTATTCCATATATGCTTCAGATGAGTTGATATTGATTGTGGTGATATTGATGATTTACTCCATATTCTCTATGTTGAGATCATGTTCATCTTGTTATTGATCTTGAGATTTCATCTCGAGCCATGATTATATTCTGTCTCATGTGCATAGTACTCTCTACTCCACTCACTGAGTATTTATATACTCACTCCCCAGGTTTGGTGTTTTTGATTGCAGGGCAGGTATTGTATAGAGAAGAGCAGGGTTAGAGATTGCCTGCTAGCTGTGCCGCTCCATAGTATAGTATAGTATAATGTAGATAAAGGTTTATACATTTTGGTGTATTATGAACCTTCTATTGTATATAGTATATAGTTACAGTCATAGATCCTGTTGTGGATATGGGTTTGACCATGGATGAAATGGGAACCAGATTTTTATATAGATGAGTTATATGCCTGAGATGATTGTATTGATATATATTGTCCAGGTTCATTATGTGACAGATTATGTGATTGCTGCTCTGACAGGTAGCATTGTTGTATGTAATGAGATAATCCTGACAGGTCACCATAGGAAAGGTGATCATTTTGTGCATGTATCATGCCAAAATTTTCAAGATTTATTGATGATTGATAGGTAGTAGGGTTCTACGCGGTGGCTGGTGGCCTTATGCCTACCCGCACCCTAGGACCGTCGCGGCGGCCCGCCGGGAACGGGGCGGGGGTCGTGACAATTGAAGTCTTGCACAAGGTCACATAATGAGCATACAATCTGGTCTACTAGCTGCATGATAAAATAATTATTCTATTATGCTTCAATACAGCTTTAAAACAATAGATCTGCTTTGCTCATCCTTTTCAAATTCTACAAGATGGGGTCATAGACATACCTTCTTCATGCCAATCTTCAATAAGAGTTTTCTTGTGGACTAACTTTGGTCAATGAAGATCCCCTTTCTTGTTTGTCTTAATTTGGAGTTTGAGAGAAGATGTTAATTCATTTATCATACATATTTCAAACTCACCTTACATGAGCTAAGTAAAATCTTCATATAACTCTTCATTAGTAGAACCAAAATGATGTCATCAATGCATACTTTGAGCAAATAAGATATCACAAATTCTTTTTTTTGATGTATAGATTTATCACTATTAATTTCTATCAAAAGGTTACTTAAGCTTTTATATCATGCTTTTGATGCTTGTTCCAAATTATATATTGCTTTAACATATTGTAATGAGTGTTTTCAAATATGGTGGTTATTTAACATAGATCTCCTTTTTAATGAAATAACCACATAGGAGTGCATTCTACACATTCATTTGACAGAATATAAAGCTCATGAAGCAAGCAAATGATAATGGTGATCTTTACTTCTAATCATGCAAGGATTTCATCAAGATCTAATTCATCTTTTCTTGATTGAATCTTTTAGTAGTCACCAATTTTTCTTCATTAAGTGCATTTCTGAAAACTCAATTTGGTTCTAATTATTAACAAGTTTTCCGATTTTATCGGCAAGATTTCAAATTCTCTCTCTTTTAAAAAATGATTTAGTTTAACTTGACCAATTATAATCTTGCTCATTCTTCTTAAGGTGTTTTAGTTTTAGATTGTTATATGCAAGCAAAAAGATTAACATATACACATATAATCTGATTTTAGTGACTTGATGAAAGATCATTAGTCTCATAAAGAATAAAATGAATTGATATTTCTACAACTAGGATCTTTTCATTGAATATTCTATATGCATTGCTTGATGAATGATATCCAAAGATAGAAGTATCTTTATCAGATTTGGCATTATTTTCAAAAGAACATATCAAGCATAACATGTATGACTGAAAAATATGAAAGATATGCAATGGTTCATTTTTCATTTTTCAGAAGATCAAAAGGAGTTTTCATCAAAAAAAATAGATCTAATAGAAATCGTATGTATGACAAGCAGTGATGATAGCTTTTAAAAATTATTTAAGTAGATGACTATCATACACAATTGTCTTTTTCATTTCTTCAAGAATTCTATTAACCCTATTTTACTTAAGGTGTCCTTGGTGCTGAAATAATTAATTTCTGTATAAACTTTATCAGGATTTTGGTTTTCAACACTGTGCCATGATACCTTCACAGTTTGGAAACCTTTATCATTTGAAACACTTTTACAAGATTTAGCAAATACAGAAAATATTTCAATTTTATTTGCCAAGAACAAATCCAATGTAAGCTTTTGAAAACTTAGTGATGGAAACAACATCTTTAGATTTAGAAATTGATTCTTGTTTGTTTCCTTAGTTAACATGCATAGCAAACTTTGACCTTTCAGAAGATAATCTAAGTAAGGCAATGGCAAGGTCTTTTGAGATTAAGTACATACTAGCATGAGTTGATTTTATATGCCAAAGATGGTTTCTTTAATCTTGGTATTCATAGTGCATATATTCAAAAGCATACCAAGTACACATTATCATATCTATGATCAATAAACAATAATGCCATGGATAAAAACTCTCAATCAAGCATATAGAGAATTCATAGAGTTATTCTTAATAAATTGATTAATCATTTAGCAACTTATCCAATAGTGAGTAAAGCATACTATAAAATGAAGTGATTTGATTATATTTCTAAAAGTATTTTTTATATCACAAAATTGATCAATACTTGCAATTCAAATTTTAATCAAATACTAAAGCAAAAATAATGATGAGATGCAAGGATTACTGATTTCATTATTATTATTTTTTTATTTAAAATTACTTTTCATAAGTATATTTTAAGTTTCATTTTTGACGTGTGTCTAGAGCACCCATTTGTATGAAAGTTCTATTTGTTCCATGGGTATCTTGGCACACCTATGTCTACATCCTCATATTTTCATTTTGGGTACCCAAGATTGCTTGGGTCCTTGAGAGTTAGGACATATGGTTCCTTTTGGAACCCAAATCTGTTTAATAGTAATAACTTTACCATTTGATTTAATTATGTTAGAGCGATGGAAAAAGTTGTTATGCCCATTCTTTTCATGTTTGAAATAAGTTATCTTATTTAATGGTTTGCTTGATGCATTGATAACTTTTTTCTCTAGAGATTTATTGTTAAGTAAAGGAGTCAAGCCAAGTTTTGATTTATCATAAGCAACATATTGGCTTTCAAACATCAATTTTAATCTGTTACGGGGAAACTTAGCCACCATGCCCCACGTGACCGGCACGCGCGCCCAGGAAGACTACGGCTGCCCCTTGATCCAGCAATCCGACCTCGGGTCGGATATCTTCGGCTCCGCAGCCCGACCCCAAGTCGGCTGCCCCTTGATCCAGCAATCCGACCTTGGGTCGGATATCTTCGGCTCCGCAGCCCGACCCCGAGTCGGCTGCCCCTTGATCCAGCAATCCGACCTCAAGTCGGCAATCTCTTGACAACAACAGACTGTTCCCCTGAGGCACGCCGCGGCCCCCTGCTCCACTACTCCCTGCAACGGCCGTATCCGGCGCTGTCCCACGATCCCCTGTAACAGCCGTACAAAGCGGAGCTCCACTACGCCCTGCCATAGCCGTACCCAGCGCTGCCCCACGGCGCCCTGTAACGACCATGTCAGTGGCAACCCCATCGTGCCACACGATGACCAATCCCCAGAGAAACCCCCCAGCCTGATATATATGTGGCTGGGGGGGAAGGGGGAAGGTAAGCAAGATTTTCCAGAGTATTATCTTACCTGCTACCTCTTCTTCTCCTTCGATCTCCCCTAACTTGATCGTCGGAGGGCCTCCACTACCCCGGTGGTGGTGCGAGGCTTGCTTGCAGGTCTCCCGGCGGAAGGCGGAGCGCAACCGAAGTAATTCCAAGGGAACCCCGTTCACACCGTTGTGCCAATCGTTCTCGGTTTGGACCCCCAGCAACAGTTGGCGCTAGAGGAAGGGCCCGGATCTCAGAGCGATCGTAATGGCACGGCGAGGTGGTCGTGGAGCTTCCAATGCTTCCGGTCGCGGGGCCTCTCGCGCCTCTGGCCGGGAGGCCGCTACATCTCCAACACACTCTCAGCAACACTCCACCGCCCCACCGCCCATTCAGACGGTCGAAGTCGCCCAGTTCGACCAGCTAACCCAGCAGGTTCGCGCCCTCGCGGAGGCGGTGCAGAATCTACAGGGTGCGATGTCCCGGGCGCCGCAGCGGGCTCAGGAGCCGCCGCTGCCTGAGCGTTCGCCGGTCCTCCTCAACCCGCGCTCCTTCCTCTCCCATGGGGAGGAGCGCCGGCGCGAGGAGGATTCTCGAGCACGCTCCATTCTGCCGGGACCTTCCCACCGGAGCTGCGCGGGGTACGAGAGGCGGGCCCGGGCGCGTTCCCAGACCCCCCAGTCCTCGAGGAACCCGCGCTCCAGTCGGTCCCCCTCTCGCCGCTCTTTGTCTCCCACCCACCGGTCGCGCTCCCTGGACCGGCGGGTGGACAATCTCCACCGACAACTCCAGGTCCTGAAGGGCCATTCCAAAGATCCCTTCGCCGACTTAGAGATCTCCTCCCAGCCGGCGCTTGCCTCGAGGATCCTGCGGACCCCGAATCCGCCGGGGTTCAAAATGCCGGTGATCGAGCCCTATGACGGGGCGGCGGACCCGCGGGATCACGTCGAGAGTTTCAGGACCCTTATACTCCTCCACAGAGCATCAGATCCCCTTCTCTGCAAGGCTTTCCCGGCAACCCTCCGTGGCCCGGCGAGGGCGTGGTTCGCCGGGCTGGAGGCTGACTCAATCCGGTCCTTCGACCAGTTCACCCGCCTCTTCATCACTCATTTCGCCGTCAGTAGCCGACGGCGACTGGTCTCCGACTCCCTCTTTGATGTCCGGCAAAACGAGGGAGAAAGCCTGCGAGATTATCTTACCCGCTTCAACAGGGCTACGCTGGAGGTCCGGAACCTGAGTCAGGAGGTAGCTCTTTCAGCCCTGAAGCGTGGCTTCCGGAAGGGCAGACTCACCTTCTCCCTGGACAAACACCTGCCGCGGAGCTTCCCAGAGCTGTTGTCCCGGGCGAACCAGTATGCGGACGCCGAGGAGGCGGCCGCCCACCGGAGCAAGGAGGCCGTCGAGATCCCTCCAAAGCTTGGGAAGAAAAGGCGGAAAGAGGCACGCCAGAGGAGGAGCCCGACGCCCCAGCGTCGGCGCAGAAGCCCGTCGCCGGCGAAGAACCACGGCGCCCCACGCCCTCGTTCTCCGCCCCGACGTTTCAACCGGTACACCCCTCTCCTGACTCCCCGGGCCCAGATCCTTATGGAGATCAAGGGGCGGGAGGACCTCCCGGCCCCGAGACAGATGCGGAGGATACCTGGGAAGAGGCCCTCCCGGGCGTACTGTGAGTACCACCGAGACCACGGCCACGACACAGAGGACTGCTTCCAGCTTCGGGACGAGATCGAGGCTCTCATCTGTCGGGGGCGTCTCGGTCGATATGTGAGCGACCGACGTCCCCCCGCAGACCCGCGTCCGGCCGACCCGGCTCCTCCGGAGCCTCGGGAGCAGAATCGACCCGTTGCGGGCGTGATCCACACTATCACTGGGGGCTGCCCCCGGCCCGTGAGGAACGCAGGGGGCTCGACGGAGGCGTCAGGGGCGGCCGTCGCAAAGAGGCAGAGGGTCGGCAATGTAATCACCTTTTGTGATGAGGATGTAAAGGGGGTTCAGACCCCCCACGATGACGCCATGGTGATCTCCCTCACTATGGCAAACTATGATGTAAGGCGTGTTCTTGTGGATAGTGGAAGCTCAGCTGATATCTTGTTTTATGAGGCCTTCCAAAAGATGGGCTTGTCCAGACAATTGTTGCACAAAATATCCACCCCCCTCATAGGATTCACCGGTGACGCTGTCCCGGCGGAAGGTGTCGTTGAGCTGCCTGTGACTGCGGGCGTCGCACCCGCAGAAGCCACGGTGCGACTCGGGTTCTTGGTCGTCCATGTTCCCTCGGCCTACAACGCTATCCTCGGACGACCCGGACTTGTTGCCCAAGGTGACAATCCAAGAGGGGGGGGTGAATTGGTTTCTTCTAAATTTTTGGTACTTTTAAAACTTTCTTAATTAAGTGCGATGGATGCTCTCTTAGGTTATTTAAGTGAGTTAATCTAATGCAAGAAGAGAAGATAAAGCAAGAGAAAATGAAAGCACAAACACAATGCAAACACACCAATATATAGTGGTTCGGTGCTCTCCTTAGCACCTACGTCCACTCCCCAAGCGTACCCTTGGAAATTCACTATAATCTTGCGGATTACAGTTGGATTGTTTTCCGGGCTCACAATCCAAAAACCTTGTTGGTTTTACGGGCTCACCAACGAACCTATACACTTGGTTTTCCGGGCTCACCAAGAACCTTGTTGGTTTTGCGGGCTCACCAACGAACCTATACACTTGGTTTTCCGGGCTCACCAAGAACCTTGTTGGTTTTGCGGGCTCACCAACGAACCTATACAACTTTGATTTTCCGGGTTCACCAAAAACCTTTGTTGGTTTTGCGGGCTTACCAACGAACCTTTGTTGGTTTTGCGGGCTTACCAACGAACCTTTACAAAGTGTTTATACAAATGAAAAGAAAAGATTCAAACTCCTAAATGAGCATATGAAACAATATAAACTACAAAGAAGAGTTAGAAGGTATTTATCGCTTTGAAGTCGCTTTGCTCTTCTTTGTCAAGGATGCTTCACTCTTCAAGGGAGGATGGAGCTCTTGATGACTATTTGAATCTGCTCAATCCCTTTCTTTGATTCTTGAATGAAGCCCTTGGATGAAGCTTGCCTTGCTAGGGTTCTCTCTTGAATGCACTTAATGTATTTTCCCAAAAGCTTGCTTCCTCTGATGAATACTCCCTCTTAAATACTTCTCCAACCTCCAAATAGTCCTTTCTGACCGTTGGATTGAAGAAACTAGCCGTTTATAGCCGTTGGGAGTCCAAAAAGCATTTCTGCACAACTAGCCGTTATGTTCAGCCCGTGTTTGGGTCGGCTCAACCTGTCCTTGGGTCGACCCAACTTGGCCTTGGGTCGACTCAAACATTCCTTGGGTCGACCCTCTCAGAGAACACAGAAACATGAATTTCAACCTTCCTTCACCTGGGTCGACCCAACCATTCTTTGGGTCGACTCAAAGTTCACTTGGGTCGACTCAACTACTTCTTGGGTCGACCCTCTCAGTAATTCCAGAGAGCCATTTTCTGTCTGTCTTTCTGTCTTCCATTTGGGTCGACCCTCTCAGGGTTTGGGTCGACTCAAGCTTGGGTCGACTCAACCACTGTGTGGGTCGACCCTCTCAGTAAATCCAGAGAGCATTTTTCCTTTGCATTTTGAGGTTCTTTGGAGGTTGTGTCGACTCATGCCTACCTTGGGTCGACCCAACTCACTGTTCATTTGTGCTGTTTTTGCAGGAGTGTGCCAGATGATTCCTTGATGTGCCGGGGTCGACCCAATCAACCTATGGGTCGACTCAATCCACACTTTGCTGCATTCTTAAGGTTAGATTCACTCAAATGAACAAGACCATATATATATTCTCAATTAAACAAATGTACTGAGAGTAATGAACTTATAAATGAAGCATCAATTTAGCTTATAGCATGCTTTAGATAATTGCTTGTTAATCATCAAAATAACACTATCATCCTCAATCTCCCCCTTTTTGATGATTACAAAATAAAGAGTATAAGCCTATTGATACTTGTCTTTAAAATCAGTTTAAAAGGGATTGAATTTCAGAATTTCAGCTTTTCATATATATAAATGAAATCTCCCCCTATATCATTCAAAATTTGCCAATTTGACTTTTTGAATGGCTCCCCCTTTCATTTATAATTCATTAGCAATGAAACTTCAAAAATTTGAGATAAAATATGAGTTTCAGCTTATGTATCGGGGTGAGAAAGGAGCGTGCCAAATTCTGAATTTATATGTGCCAAATTCTGAATTATGATAGAAATTTTTGATTTGATGATTTTCATTGTTACAAATTGCTCCCCCTTAGATATGTAAGCTTTCTTATATGATTTTTAATTTGTTTGCCCATTTATTTCTCTTTTCTTTTCATAACTTCTTTACTCACTCTTTCTCACAAAAGTAATACTCTTTCTTTTCAAATGAAATACTCTTTCTTTTCTTAGAGTGAATACTCTATCTTTTCGTCTCCCCCTTTATATACTCTTTTCTTCTCCCTTTATATACTCTTTCCTTCTCTTCTCTTTTATATACTCTTTCCTTCTCTTCTCCTTTATATACTCTTTCCTCTTCTCCCTTTATATACTCTTTCCTTCTCTTCTCTTTTATATACTCTTTCCTTCTCTTCTCCTTTATATACTCTTTCCTTCTCTTCTCCCCCTTTTTGTTATCATCAAAAACATATATATGGGAAAAGATGCAATAAAGAACAAACTTCAGACTTCATTGATCAAAATAGGAACATTTTCATATATTAATGCTCAAAATGATGAAAAGTACAATGTTCCACAATCAAGATTTAAAGATATAAGGGAAAGACAAGATTCATAAGGGAAAAAGCAAGATATATATGAGAAAAGGCAAGATACATACGAGAACTAGATTTCTAGCCTAGGCTCTAAATATAGATGCTAAGATCAGCCTAGGGAGACTCTAATTGAGAGTGGGAAATAGGGTTTTCGGAAGAGGACAAAGGGTAAACAGTGCTCTAGATAGCTCACGGGTCCCCCTTTTAACAGTGGGGTCCCGACGTTGGGTCGACTCAAGAAATTTCTTGGGTCGACTCAACGTTGGGTCGACCCTATTCTGGGTTGGGTTGACCCAAGTGCAGAATTTTTCTTTTCTCTTCCGTTTTGCTTCTAAAATGTTTTCCTTGCTTCCAATCCTTATAAACTCTTTATGGGACAATGATACATGAGTAAGGAATCTATAGATAACAAGTTTGACTCATGTTTCATGGGTTTTTAGAAATGGGAGGAATGTATCATGAGATTGCTTGCTCTCTTTTATATCTCTTCAATAAAAAGGATCACATATGCCTAATTTCCTCCTTAGCGTGCAGAATCTATCTTCACTCAAGAATTTTGTGAATATATCGGCTAATTGTTTTTCAGTGCATATATGCTCAATACATATGTTTCCATTTTGCACATGATCCCTTATCTTATTTTTATGTGTTTGTCTTTAGGAATGAGATATTTAGAATGTAAGCCAGAAGTGATTTCTAAATGTAGATTCCAAAGATAGTTTTCTAATCAAGTGTAGGTGGAATCCTCCTTAGGTTAATTCAAGAAGTACCATGAATGATATTCAAGGAAGGACATGAGTGGAAATCTACTCTCTCTTCACTAAGTATGAAAGCTTGTTTGTTTAAGACCTTTTGCCCAATTTATTAAGTATTTTATCAACAGGAGAGTAATTTTAATTAATTTTCAGAGTGAAAGATCAAAACTTATATACTTGAAAGTCATATCATCATGTTGGATCATTAACTTTTAATGACTTCAAGGTTCTTTTATGATAAAAAGAGCATTGGGGCACAAGTACCAAAATGTGAATTCATGTAGTTTTTGATACATCTTGGAGTTCTTTTACAAACTTTCTTTTATCTCTTTAGAAAATAAGCACAATTTGATACATAAAAATATGAATTGGCACACAATTTAAGTTCTAAAGATCAAGTCAATTAGGATTCATTAGTGAATATCAAAAGAGATTTTCTAAATCACAGTTTTTATAGATGATCATTGAGGTACGTGTATTTATAGAATTCAATTTCTTAATCACAGTTTTTCAGCAATGTATACATGAAGCTCAATGAATTTTTAAATATCAAAACATAATCATATATTTAAAAATGTTTGCTTGTAATCAAGATCATTGAAAGACACATCATTTAGACCAATATTAGTACATTTTAATGATAAGAAAAGATATGTTTCGGATGCGTATCAGAGCAATCAACCAAGGCATCAAAATTAATTCTGTTTTTCTTACATTAACATTTTATTTAGTAAAATATATCATGTGTTAAGTCATGCATTAAAATACTAAGAACAAGAATGTCAAGGATCAAAATCAGTTCTTTTCAAATAAACTCCCCCTATTTAAATATAATTTCGCACTGATATATTCCTTAAAGTATGTTTTCAAGTGATTAACCATTTTGACTTGATTCTTCTTATATACTTTCATTTACTTTGTCTTTCATTTTTACTTTCTTATGCTCTATACTCTATTTGCTCCCTATCCGGTGGAGTTGGGAAGGGGCACGAGGTACTACCACTAGCCTCCCTCTTGTGCCGTCCCTAATATGCCCTACACCGAATAGTTGGGTCAAATAGTGCCGGGTACTACCACTAGCCTCCCCATTGGCACCATCCCTATGATGAGCAATATAGAAGGGTTAAAATGTTTACTTCGAATTCTTCCTGTTTTAGTGTAATTAATTATGGATTTTATCCCTTCCAAATGTCCCGAATATATTATGCTTGTTTTACTTTTCTTTAAGATTGGAGTATTTGCCTTTGCTTAGATTCTACACCTCTTGAATAATATTCATTTTCTTTTCTTTATCTCTCTCTCTTTTTGTTAATCTCAAGTAATTTACATGAAAGAGCAGAATGAGGAATTAATCTTGTGTATCATACAAACAACATTTTCATTATGTTCATGGATTCATAATTTCACACAAGTTATTTTAGATCAAAATTTTAAGCATAAACTTGTGTATTTCATGGTTATGACATATGCAAAGATATATTCTAGTTTGGGCAAACCATGAAACAATCTCTAAAAGTATAAATCAATCAATTATAGACATGATATCAAAAATTAATAATTAAAGGCCTCAATCATGCCATAATAAGATTTAAGTTATTGACTTTGCTCAATTAATTTATGAGAGAAGTATCTAGAATTACCATTTCATTCTGCATTCTTCAGTCAAATACCTACTAGATTTCTTATGTATGAACTTTTGGCTGAGGAAGGTCCTCTCTCTTGTTTGCATGTGAATGTTTATTGTACCTTATATGGAGATATCCTTCAAGTTGAGATCTCTCATTTTTCTTGCTCAAGGATCCTGCATTATTAACAAACTCCTTTTCTTTCTTAAAGGAGAGTCATTAGTTTCTTCAAGATACAAAACATTCATCCAACATATTCTTTGTTTTAAACTAGATGACTCAATATAAGATATGACAATAGTTGCTTGTTGAGTCACTTTACTCAAGAGATTGCCTAAATATAAGCAAGCACATATCACTTGAACTAAAGAGATAGTTTCATTAACCAAGATAGTTCAATGACAAGCATGTGAGCAATGGAAAGATTTATCAAGGTCAAGTCAATTTTTATTTTCAGAATCAATTTAGCTTAGATTCTGTTGCTGGTGGTCCAAACCGAGAACGATTGACACGACGGTGTGAACGGGGTTCCGCCTGAGTTGTCTTGGTTGGTGCTGGTTGCGCTCCACCTTCCGCCAAGGAACCTGCAAACAAGCCTTGCACCACCACCAGGGTGGTGATGGCCCTCCGACGGTCAAGTCAGAGGAGATTGGAGGAGGAGAGATGATAATCACAAGTGGGAGAGAGTGCTCTGGGAGGTATTGCTTACCCCCCCTTCTCCCCCCAGCCGCATATATACCTGGCTGGGAGGTCTCTCAGGGGGGTTTGTCGTCGTGGGGCACGATAGAATGGCCACTGACATGGCCGTTACGAGGCGTCGTGGAGCAGCGCTGGGTACGGTCATGGCAGGGCGTAGTGGAGCTCCGCTTTGTACGGTTGATACAGGAGATCGTGGGCAGCATCGGGTACAGCCGTTGCAGGGAGTAGTGGAGCAGGAGGCCGCGGCGTGCCTCTGGAGAATAGCCTGTCGTTATCAAAAGATCTCCGACTCGGGGTCGGAATGCTGGATCATAGGGCATCCGACCCGGGGTCGGGCGGCGAAGCCGAGGAGGTCCGACTCGGGGTCGGAGTGCTGGATCATAGGGCAGCCGACCCGGGGTCGGGCTGCGGAGCCGAGGAGGTCCGACTCGGGGTCGGAGTGCTGGATCATAGGGCAGCCGACCCGGGGTCGGGCTGCGGAGCCGAGGAGGTCCGACTCGGGGTCGGAGTGCTGGATCATAGGGCAGCCGACCCGGGGTCGGGCTGCGGAGCCGAGGAGGTCCGACTCGGGGTCGGAGTGCTGGATCATAGGGCAGCTGTAGCTTTCCTGGATACGCGTGCCGATCACGTGGGGCATGGCGGCTCAATTCCCCCATAACAGTAGCCCCCCACTTCCGAGCCTGGAACCAGAAGGGGAACAGGTGAAGGGAGTGATGTTTCGAGATTGCCGCCATCCTTCGGAGAGGCGCGCGCGCTTCAAGCTTCCCGCCTTCTTTATGGCGTATGGCGGTTGCTGCTGACCTGGCAACCTGAGGATTTCGGCGGACATCCTTCCTTAATGGTGTCGATTCGCCTTTGGGGTGCGAGCGACCCTTCGGCGGCCAGGCGTCTTCTGGCGTCATCGAGGTGTCACTTGCCCTTTCGCCTATTTAATCGGGGGCCCTCCCCCGTCCGTCTTCTTCTTTACGGACATTTTCGAGTTTCTCCTTTGCGCTACCATTGTTGCCGCCGAAACGTTCGCTTGCTTTTCCTTTGACGCTCTCGGAGCCGTTCTTCCTCCTTTTCAAGTGAGTTTCCCACTCTTCTACTTTGAGCTCTTCATACTTTTTCTTTTTGTACTAGTGCACCCCAGTCGTTCCGGCCTTTCCCTCCTTCTTGACCCCGTCCTGACCGTAGATTGGCCATTAGGGATGGGCGAAGTGGGAGCAGATAGCATCAAGTCAAAACTGGTCGCCGAGGACTTAGACGGATTTGTGGCTCGGTACCACCTTCCCGAGGCCTGCAATGTCACGCTCCCAGGGCCTGAGGAGAGGATGTCTCATCCTCCTCGAGGGAAGATCGCCATCAATGAGGGCATCCTCCAGGCCGGGTTCCGCTTTCCCCCTTCAGACCTAGTCTTACAGGTGCTCCGGGGTTTAGGAATGGCACCGACGCAACTGGTGCCGAACTCGTGGCGTGCTCTGACGGTCTTCCAGGTTCTCTGTCGCTTGCATGCGATTCCCGCCACCTTGAACGTTTTCTGGGAGCTCTACGGCCTGAGCGGCCACCCCCAGGACAAAGGGTGGTGGTGCTTTGCAGCGCGGCGAGGGTGCGGCCTTGTCAAGGAGGGTCCTACCTCCATTCACCACTGGAAGGAGCGCTTCTTTTTCGTTGATGCAGACCCCTCCTGGGAAATCAGGGCAATCTGGGGGACGCCGGTGAAGTCCCCAATTGGCCTGTCGAAGTTGTCGAGGGAGGAATCCGAGGGCGTCGCCGCCTTGAAGGGGTTGGTCGCCGAGGGCCAGCTTCCCCCGGTGGGCCGCCTTATTTCTGAGGATACCTTGGTGAACGTTGGTTTGAGCTCGGTCCCCACCGACCGTGAGTCCGCCATCGTTTCTTTAGCTCTTTTCTTCTCTTTCGTTCCTTCTTCCTTTCGGTTTCTCAGTCCCTGACTATCCCGTCCTTCTTGCAGAGGTCGACGACGTCATGCGGTCGGTGAAGTCGAAGGCTGTTGGTAGGGCATCCCTGCTGGAAGCAGTCCGGAGGAGGAAACGAGCTCTTCCGAGCGGGGCCCCACCGGCGAAGAAGTCCCGTAAGGAGATACCTCCGATGCCGACCGACGAGTCCGGGCCCACCGGTCAGGGAGATGTCGTGGGCACCGACCGGCAGCTGACGCTGTATCAGCCCTCCGGTGGTAAGGTTGCCGCTACTCCGGAGGTGCCACCTGAGCCTGCTCAAGACGGACGGGTCGGACGTGATCGGTCCCCGACCCGGCCTTCGACTCGGTCGGCTCCTGATGACTCGAGGAGGGACGCGCCGAGGCCCCGGCCGAGCGGGACCCTATCAATTCTTGGGGCGACCCCCGCCCCGAGCGCGATCAGCCGGACTCTTCCCCAGGCGATGGATAAGGGTAAGGCTGCAGAACCACCATCCGGCTCCGGGGAGAAATCGGGGTCTGCCTTCACTACCGATGGCGCCCGAAATCTCATCGAAACAGTGTTGCTGGAGAAGGACTGTCGGCGGGTCCGGGAGTTGGATGTCTCTGACGTTGGGGCCGCCAGCTGCGTCTGTCTCATGTCGGTGAGTGTTCTTCTGGCCGTCTTTCACCATTTATTGGCTCTGTTGTTCTCCGCCTGACTCCCTTATTTTTCCTATTTCTTAGCTCGCCCAGTACATGATCCGTCTGGAGGAGTGCTACAAGGAACAGGCGGGGCTTTTGGCGAAGGCCGAGGACCGGCTGAAAGCAATGGAAGAGGGAGGCCGGGCTGCGGCAGGCAGGACGACCGGGGACCTCGAGGCGAGGCTCCGAGAGGCCGAAGAGCGGGCACTCGGCTTCGCCGCCCTGGAGGAGCAACTGTCAGAGGCTCGGGAGCAACTCGAAGCCGCCTCGAGCCTCGAAAGCAGGGTCAAGAAGGCGGAGGAACGGGCTGAAAAGCAGTCCCGGAAGATCGCGGATTATCGAGAGCGGTGGGAGAAGGCCCAGCGGTCTGCCGACAACGCCTGCGACCGAATCCGCTCTTTTGAAGCCAAACTAGGCGAACTGGAGTCGGCCCTGGAGAAGTCATGCACGGACGTCCAAGAGCTCCGTTCGCGCCTGAAGGAAGCCGAGGCCGCTCGGGTTGCTACCGAGGCGAAGCATAAAGAGGCTCAGGCTGATCTGCTGAGGGTCTCCTCTGAGGCCGAAGGCCGGATTGTGGCGAAGGTCTTGGAGGCCAAGGCTCAGATTATGGAGCGAGCTGAGGCGGAGCTGGCCGAGAAGAGGGCGGAAATCGGGCGTCAGGCGGTAGAGGCTTATCGCCAGTCCGCCGAGTTCGCCCATGATATGTCGGAGGCAGTGCGGACCTATCGCCAGTCTGACGAGTTTGTCCATGACGCGTCGGACGCGGGGGCCGAAGCCTTCACCTTGGGCTTCGAGGAGGGCCTGGCAAGGGTGTCGGCTAAGTATCCCGAAGTTGACCTGAGCGAGATCTCCCTCCTGGACTCCTCTCCGGCGCCATCGCCTGCTGGTTCTCCTGCTGCTTCCCTACCTCCCGCGGACGAGCCCGGCGTTCCCGACCCGGGAGTTCCTCCAAGCTGACCTCTTGTACCTTTCATTGTCTTTTTTATTTTTGTATGTCGGCGTTTTGCCCAATTGTATGGGCCTCGGCCCTGAAAATTAATGCACGTTGAATATTTCTTCATCTCGCCCTCGTCCTCTTTTTTTTTTTTTTTTTTTTTTTTTTTAGCTCTTGGTTGCTTCTTGCTGACTTTTGATTCCCGAAGTTCTTCCGGCGCTAGGCCGGGCATCCGAGGGTTAAACCTCAGGAAACTCTTCCGGCGCTAAGCCAGGCATCCGAGGGTTAGGCCTCAGGAAATTCTTCCGGCGCTAAGCCAGGCATCTGAGGGTTAGGCCTCAGGAAATTCTTCCGGCGCTAAGCCAGGCATCCGAGGGTTAGGCCTCAGGAAACTCTTCCGGCGCTGAGCCAGGCATCCGAGGGTTAGGCCTCAGGAAACTCTTCCGGCGCTAAGCCAGGCATCCGAGGGTTAGGCCTCAGGAAACTCTTCCGGCGCTGAGCCAGGCATCCGAGGGTTAGGCCTCAGGAAACTCTTCCGGCGCTAGGCCAGGCATCCGAGGGTTAGGCCTCAGGAAACTCTTCCGGCGCTAAGCCAGGCATCCGAGGGTTAGGCCTCAGGAAATTCTTCCGGCGCTAAGCCAGGCATCCGAGGGTTAGGCCTCAGGAAACTCTTCCGGCGCTGAGCCAGGCATCCGAGGGTTAGGCCTCAGGAAACTCTTCCGGCGCTAGGCCAGGCATCCGAGGGTTAGGCCTCAGGAAATTCTTTCGGCGCTAAGCCAGGCATCCGAGGGTTAGGCCTCAGGAAATTCTTCCGGCGCTAAGCCAGGCATCCGAGGGTTAGGCCTCAGGAAACTCTTCCGGCGCTGAGCCAGGCATCCGAGGGTTAGGCCTTAGGAAACTCTTCCGGCGCTAGGCCAGGCATCCGAGGGTTAGGCCTCAGGAAATTTTTCCGGCGCTAAGCCAGGCATCCGAGGGTTAGGCCTCAGGAAATTCTTCCGGCGCTAAGCCAGGCATCCGAGGGTTAGGCCTCAGGAAATTCTTCCGCTCGCTGGTCGGCCAAGGCTGGCGCAAGCCGAAGCGACCGGTCGGGGCTTCCGGCTAGTCTGCTCCCGGGATGATCATCGGGTTAGCCAGGCATCTGAGGGTTGTCAAGCCTCAGGGAAATTCCGCTCGTTGGTCGGCCAAGGCTGGCGCAAGCCGAGGCGACCGGTCGGGGCTTCCGGCTAGTCTGCTCCCGGGATGATCATCGGGTTAGCCAGGCATCCGAGGGCCGAGCCTCGGGAGATTCCGCTCGTTGGTCGGCCAAGGCTGGCGCAAGCCGAGGCGACCGGTCGGGGCTTCCGGCTAGTCTGCTCCCGGGATGATCATCGGGTTAGCCAGGCATCTGAGGGTTGTCAAGCCTCAGGGAAATTCCGCTCGTTGGTCGGCCAAGGCTGGCGCAAGCCGAGGCGACCGGTCGGGGCTTCCGGCTAGTCTGCTCCCGGGATGATCATCGGGTTAGCCAGGCATCCGAGGGCCGAGCCTCGGGAGATTCCGCTCGTTGGTCGGCCAAGGCTGGCGCAAGCCGAGGCGACCGGTCGGGGCTTCCGGCTAGTCTGCTCCCGGGATGATCATCGGGTTAGCCAGGCATCCGAGGGCCGAGCCTCGGGAGATTCCACTCGTTGGTCGGCCTAGGCTGGCGCAAGCCGAGGCGACCGGTCGGGGCTTCCGGCTAGTCTGCTCCCGGGATGATCATCGGGTTAGCCAGGCATCCGAGGGCCGAGCCTCGGGAGATTCCACTCGTTGGTCGGCCTAGGCTGGCGCAAGCCGAGGCGACCGGTCGGGGCTTCCGGCTAGTCTGCTCCCGGGATGATCATCGGGTTAGCCAGGCATCTGAGGGTTGTCAAGCCTCAGGAAAATTCCGCTCGTTGGTCGGCCTAGGCTGGCGCAAGCCGAGGCGACCGGTCGGGGCTTCCGGCTAGTCTGCTCCCGGGATGATCATCGGGTTAGCCAGGCATCTGAGGGTTGTCAAGCCTCAGGGAAATTCCGCTCGTTGGTCAGCCTAGGCTGGCGCAAGCCGAGGCGACCGGTCGGGGCTTCCGGCTAGTCTGCTCCCGGGATGATCATCGGGTTAGCCAGGCATCTGAGGGTTGTCAAGCCTCAGGGAAATTCCGCTCGTTGGTCGGCCAAGGCTGGCGCAAGCCGAGGCGACCGGTCGGGGCTTCCGGCTAGTCTGCTCCCGGGATGTTCATCGGGTTAGCCAGGCATCCGAGGGCCAAGCCTCGGGACATTCCACTCGTTGGTCGGCCACTTGTCGCTCGCCGCCCATCGGGGTTTCTCCGTGCCCAGCCGCGACCGTGTTTCTCCTCTCCTCCAAGCGTTGCCTGGGGGGAACACGAGAAGGGTATTAAACGCTAATTAATGCGTTACCTGGGAAATCAGATCGCCAGTTGCTGCTGGTGAGGAGTGTTAGTTGAGCGGCCGCGATACGCGGGTTCTTCGAGGAGGATGCGGCCTGGGCGCGAGCGGAGACACGTGGACCTAGGGGTATACGTCACCCGGATCGTCCTGCACAAAGAATGCGATTTAAGGAGAATGACGCTTAGGAAATCGCGGGGAGATACGCCTCGGGAGCCGGAACGGCTCCGGATTCAGTGCGCCTGCATTTATTGGAGCCACCCGTATCGGAACTACCAGGGGGCCGCAGCTTGGCTATAAATACAGGTGCAGGTACGATGGAATTTGCCAAGCCGGAGCTGCAGGTTGCCATGGATCGCGGACCTCCTCCTTGGCATATGACTGAGAGACTCCTGTCGAAGGAAAGGGGAGGCGCTCCCCTTACAACTTCAGCCAACTAGCCGTTTCATCTGGGATCAACAAGGAGGGTCTCCCCGGCGGAACTCCGCTCTAGGCGTTTCATCCGGGATCACATCTCCCCTCCTTGAAGTTCAGCCTCCCGGTTGAGCTCTGCGCCGGACGCTCAATCCGGGACCGCGCCTCCATATACTCTTCCCCCTTGAATCCCTTCTCTTCCCTACCACTGGGGAAGATGGGAATATCCTTTGGAGGCGGCGTTCCCCTGGGGGCAGCGGGAGCTTCTTCTGCGGCGGCTCCTCCTCTTTTTGGTGAGGTGCTGGATGGCGCCTCCGGTTAGAAGCACCCACTTCTGGTGGGACTGCAGCCGCCCTGGGTTGAGGGTTTGGGTCCCCACCTCTTCTTTACTTTCTTTACTCCCTAATTCCCCTCTGGGAATTCCTTGTAATCACACGAGCACGCCATTGTAACCAGAAATTATTGAAATGAAAAGTATTGCACCTTTTTAAATTGTCTTTCTGGCCTTGTTGTTCTACTGGTAATACATCCGCAGGTTAGCGGAATTCCAGCCCCTTGGAATTTCTCGGCCATCTAGGGCTTCCAACTGGTAGGAGCCAGGTCGGTTTACCCAACGAACTTTATACGGGCCTTCCCAATTTGGCGCTAGCTTCCCACCTTCCGTAGGTTGAGATGCCTTAGCTCGCCTCAGCACCAGATCTCCAATTCTGAAAAGCTTCGGTCGGACTTTGGAGTTGTAATATCGGGCCACCCTCTGCTGATACATTGCCATCCGAACCTTAGCCATTTTTTTGCCTCTTCCAAGAGATCCAAGTTCCCTCGGAGTTGCTCTGAATTGGCCTCGGGTCGGTGCGCGGCCACCCGAGGCGAGGGGAGTCCGAGCTCCACGGGGGCAACGGCTTCCGTGCCATAGGTTAGGCTGAAAGGCGTCTCTCCAGTAGGAGTCCGTTGTGTGGTCCGATACGCCCAAAGGACATTCTCGAGTTCCTCGACCCAAGCTTGCCCCGTCCGGCCGATCCGCGCTTTGATACCTTGGAGGATGGTTGGCAGCGTTCGGCCGACTTTGCCACAAATCGTCCGAGCGCGGCGACCCTTCCAGCGAGCTCCTGAACCTCCTTCACTTTGGTCGGAGGGGTATCTCGGATGGCTTTGATCTTGTCCGGGTTGGCCTCGATCCCGCGCTGGTTGACAATGAAACCGAGGAACCTCCCGGCCGAAGCACCAAAAGCGCACTTCGCTGGGTTTAGCTTCATGCGAAACTTTCGCAAGGTGGTGAAAGTCTCCTCCAGATCTGCAATGTGCTGGTCTGCATGGCGGCTTTTTACCAGCATATCGTCCACGTACACCTCCATATTCCGGCCGATCTGCTCCTTGAAGATTTTATTGACGAGGCGCTGGTAAGTGGCGCCAGCGTTCTTCAGACCGAAGGGCATTACCTTGTAACAGTACAGCCCCCGGTCTGTTATGAAGGCAGTTTTCTCCTCGTCCTGTGGAGCCATCATTATTTGGTTGTAGCCGGAGAAGGCGTCCATAAAAGACAGTAGCTGATATCCGGAAGTCGCGTCGACCAGTTGGTCTATCCGTGGAAGCGGAAAGCTATCCTTGGGGCACGCCTGTTCAGGTCGGTGTAGTCGACGCACATCCTCCACTTCCCGCTCGCCTTCCGGACAAGTACGACGTTTGCCAGCCACTCGGGGTAGCTCACCTCTCTTATGAAACCTGCCTCCAAGAGTTTGTCTACCTCCTGGTCGACCACCCGGATCCGATCCGGGGCACAGTGTCTCTTCTTTTGCTTTACTGGTCGGTGGGTCGGGTCGACGTTGAGGGCGTGAGAAACGACCTCCGGGTCCGATCCCAGGTACATCGGCCGCCGACCAGGCAAACACATCTGCATTGGCTCGGAGGAATTCCACTAACCGGAGCCGAGCTTCCAAGTCGAGGTTGGCACCCGACCCGGACCGTGCGGTCCGGGCGGCCTTCTTCGAGGGGAACTTCGATTACGCCCTCGGCCGGCTCCCCGTGCCGCAAGGCCACTTCGTCTCTGGCGTCAAGTGACTCGACGCTTAGGGCCTCCATGGGCTTCTTCCCTTTGAGAGTTGCTAGGAAACACTGCCGTGCGGTCGGCTGGTCACCTCGGACCTCTCCAATCCCGGCCGCTGTGGGGAACCGCATGAGCAAATGGTAGGTAGAAACCACCGCGCGAAGGGCGTTCAGTCCGGGTCGTCCGAGGGATAGCGTTGTAGGCCGAGGGACACGGACGACCAAGAACCCGAGCCGCACCGTGGCTTCTGCGGGTGCAATGCCCGCAGTCACAGGCAGCTCGATGACACCTTCGGCCGAGATAGCGTCTCCAGTGAATCCTATGAGGGGGGTGGATGTTTTGTGCAACAATTGTCGGGGAAAGCCCATCTTTTGGAAGGCCTCGTAATACAAAATATCAGCTGAGCTTCCACTATCCACAAGAACACGCCTTACATCATAGTCCGCCATAGTGAGAGAGATCACCATGGCGTCATCGTGGGGAGTCTGAACCCCCTTTACATCTTCATCACAAAAAGTGATTACATTTTCCGACCCGCTGCCTCTTCGCGACGGGCCACTCCTGATACTTCCGCCGAGCCCCCTGCGTTCCTCACGGGCGAGAGCAGCCCCCAGTGATGGTGTGGATCACTCCCGCAACGGGTCGATTCTGCTCCCGAGGCTCCTGAGGGGCCGGGTCGGCTGGACGCGGGTCTGCGGGGGGACGTCGGTCGTTTACATATCGACCGAGACGTCCTCGGCGAATGAGAGCCTCGATCTCGTCCCGAAGCTGGAAGCAGTCTTCGGTATCGTGGCCGTGGTCTCGGTGGTACTCACAGTACGCCCGAGAAGGCTTCCTCCCAGGGATCTTCTTCATCTGCCTCGGGACCGGGAGGTCCTCCCGCCCCTTGACCTCCATGAGGATCTGGGCCCGGGGGCCAGGAGTGGGGTTGTACCGGTTGAAGCGTCGGTGCGGAGAACGAGGGCGTGTGGCGCCGTGGTTCCTTGCTGGTGACGGGCTTCTGCGCCGGCGTTGAGGCGTCGGGCTCCTCCTCTGGGGTGCCTCTTTTCGCCTTTTCTTCCCGGGCTTTAGAGGGGCTTCGGCGGCCTCCTTGTTCCGGTGGGAGGCTGCCTCCTCGGCGTCTGCATACTGGTTTGCCCGAGACAACAGCTCCGGGAAGCTCCGCGGCAGACGTTTGTCCAGGGAGAAGGTGAGTCTGCCCTTCCGGAAGCCTCGCTTCAGGGCTGAGAGAGCCACCTCCTGGCTCAAATTCCGGACCTCCAGTGTTGCCTTGTTGAAGCGGGTGAGATAATCCCGCAGGCTCTCTCCCTCGTTCTGCCGGGACATCGAAGAGGGAGTCGGAGACCAGTCTTCGCCGGCTACTGACGGCGAAATGGCTGATGAAGAGACGGGTGAACTGGTGGAAGGACTGGATGGAATTAGCCTCCAGGGCCGGCGAACCACGCCCTTGCCGGGCCGCGGAGGGTCGCCGGGAAGGCCTTGCAGAGGAGAGGATCCGATGCTCCATGGAGGAGCATAAGAGTCCTGAAACTCTCCACGTGGTCCCGTGGGTCCGCCGCCCCGTCGTAGGGTTCGATCGCCGGCATTTTGAACCCCGGCGGGTTTAGGGTTCGCAGGATCCTTGAGGCAAGCGCGGCTGGGAGGAGATTTCCAAGTCGGCGAAGGGATCTTTGGAGTGGCCCTTCAGGACCTGGAGCTGTCTGTGGAGATCGTTCCACCCGCCGGTCCAGGGAGCGCGACCGGTGGGTGGGAGACAAGGAGCGGCGCGAGGGGGACCGACTGGAGTGCGGGGCCCCTCGAGGACTGGGGTGTCTGAGAACGCGCCCGGGTCCGCCTCTCGTACCCCGCGCAGCTCCGATGAGAAGGTCCTGGCAGAATGGACCGCACTCGAGAATCCTCCCCGCGCCGGCGCTCCTCTCCATGGGAGAGGAAGGAGCGCGGGTTGTGGGAAGAGGCGAGTGCTCGGGAAGCAGCGGCTCCTGAGCCCGCTGCGGCACCCGAGAGATCACACCCTGCAGATTCTGCACTGCCTCCGCGAGGGTGCGAACCTGCTGGGCTAGCTGGTCGAACTGAGCAGGTTCGACCGTCTGAATGGGAGGAGAAGCGGTGGAATGCTGCTGAGAGTGTGTTGGGGACGCAGCAGGCCTCCGGCCAGAGGCGCGAGAGGCTCCGCGACCGGAAGCATTGGAAGCTCCGCGACCACCTCGCCGTGCCATTACGATCCGTTCTGAGATTCAGGGCCCCTTCCTCTAGCGCCAACTGTTGCTGGTGGTCCAAACCGAGAACGATTGACACGACGGTGTGAACGGCGGTTCCGCCTGAGTTGTCTTGGTTGGTGCTGGTTGCGCTCCACCTTCCGCCAAGGAACCTGCAAACAAGCCTTGCACCCACCACCAGGGTGGTGATGGCCCTCCGACGGTCAAGTCAGAGGAGATTGGAGGAGGAGAGATGATAATCACAAGTGGGAGAGAGTGCTCTGGGAGGTATTGCTTACCCCCCCCTTCTCCCCCCAGCCGCATATATGCCTGGCTGGGAGGTCTCTCAGGGGGGTTTGTCGTCGTGGGGCACGATAGAATGGCCACTGACATGGCCGTTACGGGGCGTCGTGGAGCAGCGCCGGGTACGGTCATGGCAGGGCGTAGTGGAGCTCCGCTTTGTACGGTCGATACAGGAGATCGTGGGCAGCATCGGGTACAGCCGTTGCAGGGAGTAGTGGAGCAGGAGGCCGCGGCGTGCCTCTGGAGAATAGCCTGTCGTTATCAAAAGATCTCCGATTCGGGGTCGGAATGCTGGATCATAGGGCAGCCGACCCGGGGTCGGGCTGCGGAGCCGAGGAGGTCTGACTCGGGGTCGGAGTGCTGGATCATAGGGCAGCCGACCCGGGGTCGGGCTGCGGAAGCCGAGGAGGTCCGACTCGGGGTCCGGAGTGTGGTCATAGGCAGCGCGACCCGGGGCGTCGGGCTGCCGGAAGCCGAGGAGGTCCGACTCGGGCGAGTGCTGGATCAGGGCAGCCGACCCGGGGTCGGGCTGCGGAGCCGAGGAGGTCCGACTCGGGTCGGAGTGCTGGATCATAGGGCAGCCGACCCGGGGTCGGGGCTGCGGAGCCGAGGAGGTCCGACTGGGGGTCGGAGTGCTGATCATAGGGGCAGCTGTAGCTTTCCTGGATACGCGTGCCGATCACGTGGGCATGGGCGGGCTCAATTCCCCCATAACAATTATCATATGTTATTCAACCCATCCATATTATTTTCATAACCTCCATCTAGGCTAACTTAGTCCTTTCTCTCTATTTATATATCCTTCCAACCAACTTAAAGTACTTTTTATTAGAGCCTCTCATAAGTTTGTTATACATGGCCTACCATCTTAATGATACATGTTTACTTTGTTCTTAAATTATGCAATGCCTATAACTCTTGTTAAGAGGTGGCAATAACCAAAAAAATGTCACAAAACTTTTTTTTATAAACATACATCATATGAGATGCTTGGATATCCAATTTTACTTTGCTAAGATGAATAACTCTATTTCTTTCTTTAATAGAGAAAATAACCTTGTTGAGCTATAAATGTTGTGATATATCCATAATTTTTATAGAGGAAAATAATAGCAGGAAAGGACATTCTAAAGAATAAAAAGAATAGAAGGGTAAAAATGAAAGGAGAAGAATGAAGAGAAAAAAAAGGTTCACCAATTGTTTTACCAAAACTTTATTTTTTCCTTACATAAACAATAAAAGGAACGAACAAAAACTTAAGGCTAAATAAGCTTCAACATGTTGCTATTATCAACCTCTAATATTTGTTACATTTTCTATAATGGTGTATGCGTGGACTTCTTTTAAGAAATTTATGTTCAATTTATCAAAGGTTTCTATATCTAATTTATCAAAGGTTTCTATATCTAAGTTTAAAATAATAGTTGAAAACAAAGTTTTTGAATTGTTTACCATGATATCAAATTGACTTACCTAATTTTAAATTATTTGAAACTTTTGTTTGTTAACAGTATGAATATTCTTGGATGGACAATTATGGTTGCTATGGGAGCTAATGCGGCAACAAGGCTTGAATCTAACTATGATTTGTAAATCAAATTAGTTTTATAAAATTTATGATTAATTTAATTATGCAGATATTTTTTTTTTCTTTTTGCAGTGTTAGGGTGTCTAATGAACTTGGGGCAGGTCATCCAAGGACAGGCAAAGTTTTCTGTTGTTGTAGTTGTTATAACTTCATTCTCATAGGTGTTCTCCTTTCTCTTATTTTGATAATTACAAGGAAGCAATATCCATCTGCATTTACAAATAGTAATGATGTGAAAAGAGTGGTTTATGCTCTCACTCCATTGCTTGCAATATCTATTGTAGTCAATAATGTCAACCCGTTCTCTCAGGTATTTATCTCACTTTCTCAATTGCAAAATTTCTTAGCTTCCTTTTACTTGCAAATTATGTGACAATTTCTTATGCTTATGCCATCAAGTTTTTACTAATATTAACCTTAGACTTTGCAATAAAAGCATCTTTGAAAGATAGTATGAACCATATCCATAAACATACCAAAATCCAAAAATATGAGAAGTAAGTAGGATGTACAACATGTTCACAGTAATCATAAAATTACTTGACACTTTTTTAAACTATGTTTCAATCAAGTGAACAGTTTGCTAGGAACATGAAAAGCCCTCAGTAGTGTTTGAGTTTATAAATAAATATTCAAGTTCTAGATAAGTTGTAAGGCAAGTGCAATGCCCATTGGTGACGAAGGTGAGGAAAAAGAATATAAGTGAAATTCTTTCTATGTGCATGGAACACTAATCTATCATCATTAAAATTTATCAGTATATTCATCTTCTATCATGATTCCATTTGAATGATCAAATTTTAACATCACTATTATAATCATTGGCAAGATAAATATTGTTAATAGAAAAACTAGAGAAATGTAAATTATCAAAATTGCTTTACTTTGACTTGATTAATGCCATGGACTAAAAGGAAATAAAATATAATAATCAAAATGTAGAGTTTGCTTTTTCATATGTCTCCAACTATTTTTGATCATCAAAATGTAATAAGTAACAGAAAAAATATTTCTAACACATAGTAATTCACTTTTTAGTGATAAATTCAAATCTTACACTTAAAAAATAACTACCTTTAGATTTGGTTAGGATATAAAACTGGAATTTGCATATTTAAACGACTTATCGAGTATTCAATTTGAGTATAAGACCTTCTAATATGTGTGTGTCAGGGTTGCCAATGCTTAACCATCTAAACCATTTAACTTGATTCGATCCATTGTAAGTTGGATTAGGTTAATTGTTTAATAAAATGGTCAGGTTTAAGTCCTGATTTTTGAGCCGTTTAATAGATAAGCCGGGTTTGGGTTGATAGATATCTGATCTATCTTATATCTGACTTGATCCATATCAAATCCTTCCTGACCCGATTAACTCCCCTAGTGTGTGTAGACATCATAATATTTCTTCTTGATTTCTTATACTAACGATTGTTTTTGGAAGCGACTAGATTTTGATCTACTACTTTTTATCAGATGCCCATATATTACTATTATGTTGCTCTATTTAAGCATTTCCAAAACAATGCTCAGTTGGCTGTATTAAACTATAACATTGTTGCATAAGATATATTGCAAGCTCTAGAATTTTTTAACCTCTTGCATAACTATTATGAGTTTTTTGCAACCCCTGTGGTCAATGTTTTGCTTGTCAAATTCTTTATAGCCTATGATGTATACTAAATTCCATTTTCCTTATCTAAGTATATCTTCAATAAATTTATTTAGTTATTCACTCAAAAAATTTTCTTGCAGCAAATCTGAAAATAATTGGTAAGAATTGGTTAAGTACTTATAGTATTAATAATGTGGTTAGCATAATCAAAGAATTAAGCAAGTTCATGATTGAAAAAAACATTTTTTTGAGCATAAAACAAGACATTATTGAGATCTTAAAATAATGCCTTTACTTGACACTTATTTAAGTACATCAAGTTTAGGAAGAATTTATGGATGGATGATAAAACTAGTCTCCTTGACTAGACATAATTTGTTGACAATGATAATCTTATGGAGTTGTAAAACTTATTGATTAATGCATTTTCTTTGCCCAAGTGTGTTAAAATAAGATAAAGAAAGTTAAGAGTTGCTGGAGGAAAATTTTAACCATTGGATGATAACATTGATCGCTAGAGAAATTTAGGCAATATAACGGATTTTTTGTTATCATAATGATAGATATTAATAAATCTCAACATGATATTTGTCACCAATGTAATGGTAAGAAAATTGAAACTAATCTTACACTGGTTGAAAGGTATAGGTTCTAGCATCATTGATCTTGCATTAACATGTCAAAAAATTATAATATATAGATACATACCTATACATACATAATATATGTATTTATATGTATGTATACCTATACACTTGACACAACATAATTAGGAACCTTATATGCAAGGTAAATTGATAAGTCCTTGGTAGAAATATTTAGCGGTATGCAATTCATTAGGTGGCGAGCCCCTGTTCAAATAACACTGTAGAGATCCAATAGAATTTAACAAATTGATATAGAAATGGATAGCAAAGTGATGGTAGGGTCACCTCTACCTTTACAAAGCGCAAACTATGGTTGTCTTGAACCAAGAATAGAACAAAGCATCTTGAAAAAAATTGGTAGTCCATAATCAAAATAATTGGCTGCAAGTCATTTAGTTCACATAGAATCTCTATCAACCATCTGAAAAAAATAAAAAAATCGAAGAAGGTTAAGAAACTGTAAGTTTCATCCATCTTTATAAAAATTTTGGAGCAGCTCGACATGGATGCTAATAGCCTTTGTTATATACCATATTTATTCAGTCCTAACTAGAGTCAGATTCTCTTTTAGTTAACAAAGATTGGTTCAACTACATATTTTAGACATCCACATTGGGAGTGAGTGTGTGAAAGGATATGGGTGAAAAGAAGTGACACTTTAGGAAAATTCGGGGTATGCGATTGTATGAAGTGAGATTTCTAGGAAATTGCAAAGCAAGTGGCAGCACCTTTCCTAGAAGATTCAATCCAGTAGGTATAAATAGAAGGATAGATTTACTATATGCAGTAAAAGGGTGCGCTTTTAGGTGAAATCGGCTAGGGTAGCTAGATGACATTTTTGTCCACTTTCATTTTTGTACTATCCTTGAATCCCTTCTAAATTAGGAACTGTGTTCCCATCAAACTTAAAAATGTATAATGAGTTGAGCTTTGATAAGCATTTTACGACAACAATCTAACCCAATTGTGATGAAAATAGCACCAACAGGTTTGCAGAATTGATGCTGTCATGTTGCTTATTGAGGTCACTAATTGATACCTAGGATGTCAAAATCAGATGTCGTGTAATAAAGTAAAGGTTTCCGAAATATGCACTAGTGATAAAGGGATTGATGTGCTACCTTGCTTTTGGACCAGATCTGAATACGAATGATGTATACTAATGGATTGAAAATAATATGATTCTCCTAGATCAGATTATTACACTGTTAGTTATTTAAAGTAAGCAGTAGAAGATTGAATTTACAGTATTACACTTTGTTATGTCATATCTGATGCCACTCATGTAGGTAGCCTCATAACCCTTTTTCAATGAATTTTATTGCTAAAATCTTCAAAAGCAAATTGCAAATCGCTGTTTTGATCTTCATGTTTTTTGTACTTTGATATGCAGGTAATATCCAACTAGGAAAATCATTCATCAAAAGAAAATTAAAATACAAGGAAACTCCAAATTAATCTTTTTATCTTATTTTATTTGGGATGAAGAATTTTAGTACATATATGTAAGAGTGAAATAAAAAGATATTCATATGACGCACAAAACTGATTTTCCAGCTTTATTCTAATCTTATCAAATCCAAGAGGACCAAGATGTTATAGTCACTAACAAGCAAATGTTGGAGAGCTTTGCTGAACAAAATGGATTAAAATGACATGGTGAATTGGTTAAACAATATTATCTGGTAGTAAAAATATATTGATGGGGATATAGATGAACGTGCAAATACATGGGAGGTTTGCTTAGATAGAAAGTTAATGGTTGCTAGCAGTTGTCCTTCAAAGATCTGAATATAGATAAATGGCTTTAGAAATACTAGGATCGGTAATGATTGAATTGTAGTGAAATGTGTTTTGGGAACAAAATAACGTCATACAAACTATCCCAAGAGATCTTGAAGGGTTTTTTTCATTGGGCTGCTATATTTGCATTAATAAATAAGTATTGTAGCAGTTGGTCATCAAGCAAGATATAAATGGTTAACTGATGAGACTGCATGATAGATGTGATACGTTAAAAGAGCTTCAAACAAGTACCTAACAAGATTATCTAGCCTATGTCAAAACCAATATTATTGACCTTTTCTTTGCATCACATGGGTGCACCTTTGTCTCTTGCAAACTTATTGTGCATGAGACTATTTCTTGTACTAAACTTTGACAATCTAACTCATTTCTTGACATATTGATTAATCTCTTACTATCAGATTGAGCTATTTATAAAACTGTTCAAACCATGTAGTTCTCTAATGAACATTTGTTTTAAAACATAGTATTCGCAAATTTGTTGAGTTTCTTATGTAGATATCATCCATGTTTTCCTTTATTCATTAAAAAATATTCATATAATTACCTAATGATAGCAATGACCGATCATAACAGGTGTGGCCATTGGAGCAGGATGGCAAGCGTTGGTTGCATATGTGAACATTGGTTGCTATTATATATTTGGTATTCCCCTAGGCCTTATGATGGGTTATAAGCTTGAAATGGGAGTTCGGGTAAGTACTCTTCTCTTGCTCTGATTGATGCAAATGGCTATTAGCTGTCACAATCAGCATTAGTAGATTTCAAGATTGAACATATTAACTATGTGCACGGTTGAGCCTCTAGCTCAAAGTTTCTGAGACATTAAAGAAAACTAATGATTGTTACCCCAAAGAGTTTCCATATTTATACCTTATTCACATCACTTTAATTTTGAGGCATATACCTGTATTTTCTTATTTTTGCCTTTGATTAACTTCAATTTCAGGGCATTTGGTATGGAATGTTATCAGGCACTATGGTACAAACACTAATCCTATTCTGGATGACTCATCGGACAAATTGGAACAAAGAGGTATATAGGTTATATGTTTTTTTGTATTATCAATACTTAAAAAAAGTATTCACACAACGGGTGTTCTTTAACATCCTGCCAAGAAATATGCAATTTGAGATCTTATCCTAGTAGCAGATCCAGTAATAAGAAGAAAAAAAACTCATAAAGTTTATTCAAACCTAGGTGATTTAGTTTGGCCCTCTAAGCCAGCAATGTCTGGTTTCTTGCACAATTAATACAAAGTAATCATTAAATTGTTCTATTTATGCTCATATTTCATTACCATTTCTCACTAAGATATCAGGTTTTGTAGAATCTCATGTTTACCAGCTATACGTATCATGAAAAATGATATTGCATCGCAGGCTTCAATGGCTGGGATAAGGATAAAGAGATGGGGTGGTGAACCAGAAGTGAAGACAACGCTTTAGAGAAGTAAAATAGTGGGCAAAATACGGCACACGGCCGGTAGCCTTCAGGAGTTCTCTTTAAAGCTTTAATTATTTTATTTCTAGGAGTAGCAAACAATGTTTAACAAACTTTTCATTCCGAATTCTCGAAAAGGAACAACTTCCAAGTATCATTACTTGTAGATTATGTATTGCTTATTAACTATGATTTTTTGGTATCAATAACTTGAGATTTTTTGGACTTAATTGATGGAATGATTAATATTAATGAATCATAAACCATACCTTGACTCGCTAAATCCATCTTGAATTAAACTCTGAGATGCGTGCAATCTAATCCGCAGCAGCGATCAACCGAGACTTGCTCTGATCTGGACAGAGATTAGCGAGAGATCTTCTAGAGAGAGAGCTCCTAATGTGTGTATTAGAGAAGGGGTATAACAGGCTATTTATAGCCCTCTCCAGGGACCAAACGCTGCAGGTGGTTACCCTCGTGAAGAGTCACCCCTCATCAAGGTAACCTTTTACTACTGTGAAATTACCTCAATGCCCTTGTGATTATCAGGATTTACAAGTGACACTTGTCAAGATGTGGGTTCTAATTAAATGGAATCAAGGTGTAATTAAACGGGATCCAATATTCTCCCACTTGGACCATATTGACGCCATTTGTCAATGTGGGCCACAACTTGACGGGATCCCAATTTTCCCACTTGGACCACATTGATAAGTGAAATATTCTTAGCATTTGAATTTTATAATCTTTATACGCGTATTCTTTCTATTCTGATATCAATTTGGGCAAACTTTATGTTTGACTACTTTGAGAATAATAATACGAACCATGGCGAAAATAATACCTATTTGATTGACGTATAACCTTCCATGATTACTATATTACTAAACCATCATAACCAAACCCTTATGAATGAACTTCTGATGAAATCCATTCTTTGGTAACAATTTCTGCTACCATAGTATGCATAAACCACATGAATTCATTAAAGCAGAAAATACAACAAATGTGATTTACAACCATCTAAAATGTTTACAATAATACATCAATTAATTTATACAGAAAGGCCCATTTGACCGACATGGTCCTTATGCAATCCTGGAGCTATTGCTTTGGTCAAAGGATCTGCCAACATAAACACAGTATTGATGTATTGAACTGAAACTTTATGGTCATCACATTTTTTCTTTATAACAAGATATTTCACCTCTATGTGCTTCTTTTTATTGGATATCTTGTTATTTTTTATTAAGGAAACTGTTGCTAAATTATCACAATATAACTTTATGGGCCTTGAAATAGTGTCCACGATCTGTAGGCCCATGATAAAGTTCCTCAACTAAATAGCCTGTGTAACTGCATCATAGCATGCTAATAACTCAGCTTCCATTGTTAAAGCAGTTGTCATCTTTTGCTTCGAACTCTTCCACGAGACTGCACCACCAGTTAATAGAAAGATATAACCTGATGTTGACTTTCTACTATCTGGACATTCCGCAAAGTCTGAGTCTGAGTATCCAACTATCTCCAAGAGATCGGATTTGTTGTATGTGAGCATATGATCTTGAGTCCCTTGAAGATATCTCAATACTTTCTTTGCAGCTTTCCAATGTTCCATTCCTAGATTAGCTTGAAATCTCCCCAGTAATCCCACAACATATGCTATATCAGGTCTGGTACAGACTTGAGCATACATTAAAGTCCCAATTAGTGAAGCATATGGAAATGCTTTCATATGTTCCCTTTCAATGTCATTTCTCAGAGATTGTGATTGGCTCAACTTTTCGCCTTTAGTAATAGGCACTGGGCTTGATTTAGAATTTTTCATACCAAATCTCTCCAACATTTTCCTAATGTAGGCTTTTTGAGATAGACAAACTTTTCCCTTAGATCTATCTCTATGAACCTCAATGCCGATGACATATGAGGCTTCACCTATATCCTTCATATCAAAATTACTAGAGAGAAATTGCTTAGTCTCCCTAAGCAATGCCAAATCACTACTAGCAAGCAAAATTTCATCTACATATAGGACTAGAAAAATAAATCGATTCCTACTGATCTTAAGATAAATACATCTATCAACAACGTTTTCTACAAAGCTAAATGTAGAAATGACGTTATTGAACTTAAGATACCACTGTCGGGATGATTGCTTGAGTCCATATATAGACTTATTTAGCTTGCAAACTTTTTGACTCTGACCTTCTGAAATAAAACTTTCAGGTTGTTTCATGTAAACTTCTTCTTCTAAATCTCCATTAAGAAATTCAGTTTTCACATCCATTTGGTGCAGCTCTAAGTCAAAATGAGCCACCAAAGCCATAATTATCCTTAAAGAGTCCTTCTTTGAAACTGGAGAGAAGGTCTCATGATAATCAATACCCTCCTTTTGAGTAAATCGTTTGGCAACAAGTCTGGCCTTATGTCGCTCTACCTTACCCTTGGAGTCTCTTTTGGTTTTAAAAATCCATTTGCAGCGTACTGCAGTAGCAACAGGAGGTAGTTCAACTAGATTCCAAACATTATTTTTAGCCATAGAATCTCTCATCTTTCATAGCATCTAGCTATTTGGAGGAATATACTAAATTTATGGCTTGTGAGAAATTTATTGGATCAACTATATTCTCGATGTCATAATCGCTTTCTTGAAGGTATACTATATAATGTGGTGGAATTGGAGATCTCCTTATCCTTGATGACCTTCTTAAAGTTGCTTCTTGATCCACTGGTTATATAGGTGGAGCAACATTCTCAGTGATAACTGGCACAAATTCAACTGAACATTGATAGTAGACTCATCCTCCTCCAAATCATTATCAATGATAGGTGGAGGAATCATTGGCTGCTTATTTGAATCTTGCACACCATACGGAGTTTGCTTTTCCTCAAAATTAATTTTTTGAGATTTTATACTCCCACTGATTTGGTCATTTTCAAGGAATCTAGCATTTCTTGTCTCCATAATCCTCAAAGTATGATTAGGACAATAAAATCTGTATCCCTTGGACTTTTCTGAATAACCAATAAAATAACAACTAATGGTTCTAAAGTCCAACTTTTTCTCTTGTGGGTTGTACACCCTAGCCTCAGCTTGACACCCCCAAATGTGTAGATGTTTTAAACTAGGTTTCCTACCTATCCAAACTTAATAGAGTGTTTTTGGGACAGCTTTAGTAGGAACCCTGTTTAGAATATACGCAGCGGTTTTTAAGGCATCACCCCACAGAGAAATTGGAAGAGTTGAATGACTAATCATTCTTCTTACCATCTCCATTAATGTTTGGTTTCTTCTTTCTGCAACTCCATTTTGATCAGGAGTACCAGGCATAGTGTATTGTGTAACTATACCTTGCTCTTGAAAAAATCGAGCAAATGGACCTAAATCTTGTCCAGTTTCAGTATACCTACCGTAGTATTCACCATCTCTATTTGATCTCACAACTTTAATCTTTTTTTCAAGTTGTAACTCTACCTCTGTTTTGAAAAGCTTAAAGGCATTTAATGCCTCAGCCTTGTCATACAACAAGTAGAGATACCTATAGCGTGAGTAATCATCAATAAAGGTGATAAAATATTTATGACCAGTAAAACATGGGGTCGAAAAGGGCCCACATATATCTATATGTATGAGATCCAATAAATTTGTGCTTCTTATGGCATCTTTCTTAAACTTCTTAGTCTACTTTTCCTTGATGCAGTCTAAACAAGTTTCAAAATCACCATAGTCAAGAGTTGGTAAAATTTCATCATTTACTAATTTCTTGATTCTTTTTATGGAGATATGACCTAATCTTCAGTGCTATAACATAAAGAATTTTTCGTTTATCATACTACGCTTTAATCCATAATGATCTTTATTTTGCAGGGATAAAAGAGATAGCTCAAAGGATGTATCAAGGTCTAATTTGAATAAACCATCCTCTAACAAGCAATTACCAACAATAATATTATTCAAGAAAAGGTTTACAAATGACCGTCCAAATGAAACGGTATATCCAAAGGAAACAAGTTTCGAAATAGATATTAGGTTTCTAGAAAATCTAGATACATAAAAGGTATTTTATAGGTACAAAATATGGCCAGTCTTTAAGGTCAATTTGAACGTTCCAAAAGCTTCCACATGTGAACGCATCTTATTTCCCATTATGATGCTTCATTCACTTTCCGTTGAAATTCTTTTGTTCAACAATCTCTGCAAAGTTTTACATATATGGATAGTAGCAGCAGAGTCAATCCACTATGTGTTATGAGGTACATCAATAAAATTTGATTCATAACACAATAAGGAAAGAAAAATACCTTTCTTTTCGAGCCATTTCTTGTACCTGGTGCAGTCATTTTTCAAATGTCCTTGTTTCCTACAGAAGAAGCACTTTATTTGCCTTTTGTCAGTCACTTTGGCTGACACTTTTATTTTCTTCTTCTTAACAGGAATATGATGACTGGTACCGGCCGACCTCTTTATGTCCTTTTCCCTTATGAGAGGTGAGATAAATACTCTCTTGTGTTGCCCAGAAATGGTCACCCAAGAGGGGGGTGAATTGGGTGTTTTAAAATTTTTAGTCTAATTAAACAATACACACAAGTGTGGGTGCAAAAATAAAATTAAAGTGGTAAACACAATCAATCACAAACACAGAGGTTTATAGTGGTTCGGAGCTTCCACTGCTCCTACATCCACTCCCCAAACACCTTTGGTTCCACTATAATCGGCGATTACAGTTCGGTAGTTTTTCGAGTGAACTATCCAACTCGTTGTTTTAACCCGGGCTAACAACGAACCCTACAATCCCCCAATTTAAACTAGGCTTGGGACGCCTAACCCTTGTTCCAAGTCCCTTGACTGGAACAAGCACAATGTTCAAGTGTTTTACAAGAATTTAAAAGCTTCTATGAAAGCAAATAAATCGATAAAGAACAACAAAACCGGAAGAACCCTCTTTGCCGTTGAAAGCTTGGATGATGGTGGTTCTTCCAATGTGGATCACGTCGGCTTGAATGCGAGCTTTGATTGCCGAGTGGGAGTGAGTAGATGAGCACGAAATCAGATGAAGAAGACTTGAATGCACTTGATTTCTCCTCTTGAAAGCACCAACTCCCTTGAGACTCTCTCTCTTTCTTCTCTCTTGAATGCCCTTATGTTTGGTTGGTGAGAAGTGTTTTTCATGCACCTAAAAACTCCTTTTTATACTTCTGCAAGCAATGATCCGTTAGAAATAAAAATAGAGTCGTTGGGATTTCAAACAAAACCTGCAAAAATGTGTCAGTCGTGTCCCAGGCATTCCGGAGACGTCTCCGCTTGAACGAGAGACGTCTCGGCTGTATAAAAAATCTTTTGACAATGTTGGAGTCGACTCGGCGCTTTCTGGGGACGACTCTGAAGAAGAACAGCCCGATTTCTTATTTTTCTATTTTTCTGAGAGAGCCGGCTCGCACGCCTCAGGGGACGTCTCGGGATTTTTGTGCTTTATGCATGGGGATGACTCCGCGACGTCGGAGACGGCTCCGACATTTTCTCAACGAAAAAACAGGTCCTCTGGAATCCCTGAGAGAGTCGGCTCCGCGTCCTTCGGAGACGACTCGCGCGCATCCCTTGAAATCGGCCTTTCTGCCGTCTCTGAGAGAGTCGACTCCGTCCCTGCGAGACGCCTCGGCAGGTGCTGGGGACGTCTCCAGACGTCCCAGCTTCTTCTCTGCGTGCCAGAGACGTCTCTAGAACAAGCCGGAGACGTCTCGGCTGCCCCTGATCTGTTTTCTTCATCTCAAAAATCTTCAATAAATCCACCAAAAAATACGGAAGCATGCCTTGACAATACTTAACAATATTCTTAGTTATACACCTGAAATGCTCAAGTAAATTGTCAATATAAAGAGAATTATACTCTAGTGTTTTGTATTCATCAAAATCCATTAGGGGGTCAACATCTTGCCTCTCTTGTTTTATTCTCTGCTCCTCATCAACACACATGGCTAGAAGTTGATTCATAGTCTATTCTTCTATATGTGTGTTGTATGAGATCTTAAATGGTGCATACTCCATAGGCAGAGAATTAAGAACAAAGTGTACAAGAAAAGTCTCTGACATGTCTACTTTCAATAATTTTAATTGGGAAGCGATGTCACGTAATTCCATAATGTGCTCGCGTATGCCACCATTATCATTATACTTCAAGGAAGTAAACCTTGAGATTAAGGTGCTGGCTAGGGTTTTCTTTGAACTCACAAATTGCTCTTCTACTGCTGTTAAGAATTCTTTGCATCAGGAATTGAGCCCCTTATTTTTCTGGAGATATAATTTTGTATGGGTAAAAGACTTAAGCGGTTTGACCGCTCCCACCTCTCATACAACCTTTTCTCCTCTGGCGTAGTTTCGTCCGTGGGGACAGGTGGCATGTCCTCACTGTTAGAAAACCCCGACATGCCGCTGAAATTTTAGAAAATTCAGATGCAGCGGAAGAGGCATGCGTGGGATCAACCGTTCATCGCATGAACGTTGTTCAAAAACCGTTCGTAGATAGATAAGGATTAAAAACTTTTAATCTAATTAGAAGATCAGATCTTCACCTTGTGCAGGTAGATGATCACCGCAAACTGAAGTTCGTGGTTTAGGATGAAGGTTCGCTTGAAGCCGTTCAAGTGCCCGGCCTCTACGGGTATCCATACGAAGCAGAGGACCGATCCAATCGCTCTAATCTCCCCGGGGTGCTAGCTCTCTTGCAGAGATTGGTTTTGATGGCTGATCACCTCCCTTTCTTTCAACTCTTGAATGCTAGAGGGAGGAGGAAGAAGATGAAAGGATCAAGGAAGAAGATCCAAAAAGCTAGATGCAGCCTTTCCTTTCCTTGCGTTGAATCCCAAATGGAGGAGGAAGAAGGAGACCACCATGGATCTTTTTCTTTCTTGCTTGCGGCTGATCCAAGAGGAGAGGAGAAAGGGGGCATACGGCCACAAGGGGAGAGCTTCTCATATCAATTAGGTCAGCCCCCAAGCCTCCTCTTAAATAGCATCTAGGGCTCCTATTTGGTTTAGTCCAAATCATGAATCAATTGGGTTCAATCTATGCTAGTCCTAATCCAATTAGAACTTGAATGAACTATGACTCAATTGAACTCTTCAATCCTAATCTAATTAGGAGCCATCTTGATTCATTGGATTAATAATTAATTGGGACTTAAGAAATCCTAATCCAATTAGGACTTGTTTAATTCTAGTCCTAATCCAATTAGGACTCTAATTTGAATTCGAAGTCCTAATCCGATTAGGACTCTAGGAATCCTACTCCAAGTAGGAATCCAAATTTAATTCAAAACTCCTAATCTAATTAGGATTATAGGAATCCTACTCCAAGTAGGAATCCTAGTCCTACTCCAAATAGGATTTCCAGTCCAAGTAGGAATCCCAGTCCAAGTAGGATTTCTAGTCCTAATCCAATTAGGACTCTATGAATCCTACTCCAAGTAGGACTCTTGTTTTAAGTCCAATTAATCAATTCCCTTTGTTCCTTCTTCAACTTATTATCAATCAAATTGATTACTTGTGATTCCTAATCACGATTCAACCATCGGATCGGTCATTACTTCTAGTGTGTGTGACCCCATAGGTTCTACTCTGACTGGTAGTGAGATATATTATGATCTCTATCACAATATCATTGAAAACTCTTTTCAATGGATTGGAACGATTCCAACTCTACTCTTTAGGGTTTATCGATCATCGAGATAATCCCTGTGAGTCCCACCATCCACCAGTGACACCTAGCAGCATGTAGTGGCTACCCAGTAGAATAGAATGATGAATCTCTAGGTGCAGTTATCGTGTGATACAGTCCTACTATCGTGGATCCCAACAGGACGGAGGTCATGGATAACTCGTCAAACCCCTTCATCTGTCATATGTCAAGATTTATTCGACTCGAGTTCGATAGTGGAAAACTTTTTCTCCACTTTATATTACTGCCCTGGCCAAGGTCTTAGAACTCAGTCTAACAAATCACATAGGATCACTCCTCTTCTATCAAGGTCGATAGATTCCATGTAAGTGCATACCCTACTCCTACAGTGAACTTACTGCAGCCAATCTACACTACAAGGACCCATATGACTAGAAACCATGTATACGTGTAGTCAAACTACAATAACCTCACTGTGAGTAGCTGAAGCACCGCAGGTCAAAGGACCAGTCATACTACTGCAACATCAAGCAAGTCACTGACGAGTGGATAGACATCCAAGTGACTTCTTGTCTTGGTCACGCTCAGTACCCTTGTTCTCTAACAAGCACCTGCACTATCACTTCAGTGTCCCTACACTGTGGACTCAAGTCTCATCCATCTAGAAGGAAAGTGATCTGTGCACTGATCGGATCGATCACCGTCCTCGTGATGATCCATTGATCAGGAGCATTTAGAAATTAATCACCAATGATACATGGCTCAAATTCTCAACTCTTGAGAATATGCATCATCATCTTATTAATTTCTTGGACGATTCATAGACACATAAATAATATGAATGAAAAGATGCCTTTTATTTATTCAATAATAAATAGTCAAGTACAAAATTATGTCCCTAGAATTAATAATGTGTCAGCCAGATTGGCTTCTAGGGCATACATCTAACAATCTCCCACTTGCACTAAAGCCAATCAGTCATATATCTAAGCCCCATCTTCTCAAGGTGGGCTTCAGTCTTTTGCTGACTTAGCTGCTTAGTGAACGGGTCTGCCACGTTATCCGCAGAGTCTACTCTCTGCACCTCTACATATTTCTTCTCAACATAGTCGCGTATGAAGTGGAAGCGCCGCTCTATGTGCTTGAACTTCTGATGAGACCTTGGCTCCATAGCTTGTGCTATGGTGCCAATGTTATCGCAGTAAAATATTATGGCATCTAATGACATTACACCTAACTCTGCAATGAACTTTTAACCAGAAGGTTTCCACTGCACCCTTAGATACGGCTTAACATTCAGCTTCTAAGGTAGAATCTATAATGATCAGTTGTTTGGAACTCTTCCAATTTACTGAACCACCATTGCACATATTCTGATGTAGACTTTCTATCATCAATATGTGTGCATCCTTCTACCTTCAACTTTGATCTTCTCCCAAAGACCAAGAACATGTCTTTAGTTCTTCTCAAGTACTTAGGACTGTTCTTCACAGCTATTCAGTGCTTTTTTGCTTGGATCTGATTGACATATGCTCGTGACATTCACAGCATGTACTATATCAAGTCATGTACATAGCATGGCATATATGAGGCTCCCTATTGCTGATGCATAGGGGATCTTGCTCATGCTTTGAATCTCTTTAGATGTATTAGGGTACATCTCTTTGGAGAGATTAATTTCATGCCTTAGGGGTAAGAGACCCCTTTTAGAGTTTTCCATGCTGAACCTTTTCAGCACTTTCTCTATGTACATCTTCTGTGATAGGCCAAGCATCCTTTTAGATCTATCTCTATAGACCTTTATTCCCAAAATATAGGATGCTTCCCCAAGGTCTTTCATGGAGAACCTTTTTGACAACCAGACCTTGACCGAGGTTAGCATGGGAATATCATTCCCTATCAGGAGGATGTCGTATAGTACGAGAAATACGACAGTACTCCCACTAACCCTTTTGTAAACACACGGTTCCTCTTCATTTTTGATGAAATCAAACGTTTTGATTGCGTCATCAAAACGAGTGTTCCAACTCCAAGATGCTTGCTTTAGTCCATAGATGGACCTTTGCAGCTTGCAGATCTTGTGATCTCCATCACTGGAAATGAAACCCAAAGGCTGTTCCATATAGATGTCTTCATCAAGATATCCATTCAGGAAAGCTGTTTTCACATCTATCTGCCAGATTTCATAATCATGAAATGCTGCAATGGCAAGCAATGTTCGGATGGATTTCAACATGGCTACAGGTGAAAAAGGTCTCCTGATAGTCAATGCCTTCGCGCTGACTATACCTTTTCGCCACAAGCTTTGCCTTATAGGTCTCTACCTCTCCATCCGAACCTATCTTCCTTGTGTAGATCCATTTGCATCCAATAGGTACAATACCTTCTGGTGGATCTACTAAGGTCCAGACTTGGTTGGAATGCATGGAGTCTAACTCTGAATTTAAATAGCTTTCAACCATTTCTCGGAATCGATATCAGATATTGCCTCGTTGTAGGTTTTGGGATCCTGCGTGTGATCCCTATCTCCCACTAGGAACATTTCCTCGGTATCTTCTTCTAGTATACCTAAGTATCTATCGGGAAGATGGGAGACCCTACTAGATCTGCGAGGTGGTTGAGGGACATCGTGTACTGGCTCTGTATGAATGGGTTCGATAGGATCCATGACTCGTTGCTTCTCAGAGACTTTCTCTTCAAGCTCAATCTTCTCCCACTGCCTCTATCAAGGATAAACTGTTTTTCCAAGAAGATGGCGTGACGGCTCACAAACACATTGTGATCCTCTGAGACGGAAAAATTGTATCCTAATGACTCTTTAGGATGTCCTATAAAACGAGCACTTATGGTCCTAGCCTCTAACTTGTCTGCCTGTAGCCTTTTGACGTGAGCCGGACATCCCCAAATCTTAAGATGACCAAGACTTGATTTCTTACCATGCCATATCTCATACGGTGTGGTAGGAACGGATTTAGAGGGAACTCTATTCAGTAGATATACTGCGGTAAGTAAGGCATCTCCCTATAGGTAATTCAGTGAAGCTCATCATGGACCTGACCATATCCAATAGGGTCCGAGTTTCTCCTCTCTGACAACCCCGTTGAGTTGAGGTGTACCCGGCAGGTTGTCCACTGTGAGACTATGCCATTTTTCTTGAGATAGTTCCGGAATTCTCCACTAAGGTATTCTCCTCCTCGATCTGATCGAAAAGCCTTAAGAGGTTTTCCAGTTTGTTTTTCTACTTCATTCTTGAACTCTTTGAACTTTTCAAAAAATTCAGACTTGTGTCTCATAAGATCCACATACCCATACGTGAATAATCATCGGTAAGGTAATGAAGTACGAATAACGTCCCTCGCTAGCACATCGATGGGCCACATATATCTGTATGTACTAGGATAAGTATTTCAGTGGTCCTCTCTCCATGTCCTACAAAGGGCAATCTAGCCATTTTTCCTTGAAGACAGGACTCGCAAACTGGATATGACTCGGAAGTCAATGAGCCGAGAAGCCCATCTTTATCCATTTTGTTCATCCTATCCTCTCCAATATGGCCAAGTCTGAGGTGCCACAAATATTTTTGGTTTATCCCATCCCTGGATCTCTTGGATCCTTTGGCACTCACTTCTTGCTCGGTAACATTCACAGATACATCCATATGTAAATGATAGAGACTGTCAGTCATAAAACCACATGAAACCCATTTATTTATCAAATAAATAGAACAGTAGTTTTACAAAACTTTTTCTATGCTAAACAAAATACAGAAATCAAATTTCTACTAGTAGTAGGTAACA
>NW_024067887.1:0-52500 GCF_009389715.1 Phoenix dactylifera
CCTGGACAAATATATATGATTGTACTAATCAAATTTCCGTCCTAAATGAAAAGGCAATCTCAGCCAGTGCATGCTTTATTGTACACAAAGAGGTAAAAGCTTGCAGTAACGTCGATTTCTTGCATGCCTCACATTGGTGTGCGTCTCCATCCTTACCTACCGAGCAACGAGCCCGCGACAAATTCCTACATCCATTTGGGCACCAGAATGACCTGCATCTGGGCATGCATGTCAGGATCTTCAGCTGAATATAGTATGCGTACTACCAACAATTCCCACAGTCATGTTTATGTATAGCAGATTCTCTAGCAGAAATATCGACACCTATGCACATGCTGCGGTGGTGAGAAGCAGCACATGAGTGCAATACAAGTGATGAAGATTGCATGAGGGACAGATGAATGCTGTCGTGCAGCCCGGCTTAAATGCGAGGTTTGTCTTCTACCAGTGCTTCATTTCGGACGGCCTTCCGGATCTCAATCAACCCGACAGAAGGAAGAATCTCTAAGACAGGACTTGGCACCTGGTAGGGACCAGAAGCTGACTTATTTTGATGAGTAAGGGAAGCGCATAAAGAGGCCACCCGTTGTTTTGTTTGATGAAACGGTGGAAAAGATTACACCAAAGATGAGAGAATCGGAAGTACACGGGACAGGTGAAGCAGGGTTACATAACAGCGCATTGAAGCTGGATTAAAAACAGTGGAAGTTGGATTTCCTTCGCCAAAGAGATATGGCAAAGGTCTATAGGCTGTTCGTACATGTTAAGGATGTCCACGAGGAACCAATCAATGTGGTGGAAGAATCTATTTAGGCAACCACACGCTGTTAGACGAGGGATGTTGTTGAAGATGCGAGCAAGCGAGCTCATTTCTATCGTGACTGAAGAAACCATTCCGAAGGGAGAGCATGAGAAGTTTAAATTAATACATGCAAACCTCCCAGCGCTGCTGTGTACGTAGGCGGGCATGACGAAGATATGAACGTACGTAGATGAGAAGTTTTACGCACACGTCCAACACTTTGAAGGAAGGGAGGATTTGAAATTGCGATGTTTTGGCGACCGGTGCTGGCGCAATGGTGGTACTCTGGGGTCCATTCTTTCGTGAAAAACGCAGGAGACAGAGCATGCACGCGGTCCCAACGTGCTCCACCAAACCCCGCAGCCCGAGACAACTAGGGCATCAGGAAGTAGGACCCAGGGCGTAGCAGAAGACGAAATGAGTAGACAAGGAATGGACGTCGTGACAGAAACCAGCCTGACTGATTGGAACCCTTTGCATTCTACGACGTTCGCGACGTTCGGAGACGCCGAACTTGGGCTGAAATTTTAAATTATGGCAATGAAATCAACTGTAGCAAGATAAAAATTTTATTACAGTATGTTGCGGCGTATGAATGGTAGTTGGAAGAAGATACAGCTCTCATGTGCTTATCTTTAATTTTTAGAAATCCGTTAAAATAGAGATGAGAGAATAGAAAGAATGTAATGAAAGAATAATTTCTACAGCAAAATTTTGATTAATAAAGAACTCAATTATGATTATACGAGGAGTTTCAAGAGATATTTATTACTTATATTTTTGAATATGGGATCCCAAACTCTATTCTAACTCGAAAAATTCTAACTATTATCTTCCTAATAATATCAAAAAATTTCAAAAACAAAGATTCACAAAAAATTAAAATTTTCTCGAGTTAATTAACATCAAACTATTTTCTAACATGGCAAAACTACCTTAGGCTCCAAGATTCGTGCGTACACGACCTGGGACCGCAACCCATATAGCGCGCATGTGCACCCCACATGGTTTCACGATTTGTGCGTTCTAGCTTCGTATAGAGTATTCGGCTCAAACCCACTTATCAAGCAAGTGGTCCTAGCACTACAACAAAAATAGGTTTTTCTGACTCCTATGTGCCGACACAAGAAAGAAGAGTCCGCAATTTTGTAAGCGCGCCAAAATTTTCCAACGCTTTTTAGTAGCGTCGGCAGAAATTAAACTAAAACGACGCTAGATAGCGTCATTGAAACCAAATTGTAAGACAACGCCTCCAAGCGTCGTCGGAAGCCAAAGAGAAAAAGAGTAGACGACACATAAAAGCGTCATTGGAATCCTACTCACTAAACACCCCATTTAATACTTCACTTTTTTCTTAAACCCCTAGGCCAGACGACGCTTAAAAGCGTCGTCTGTTGCCAACCCACTCCCACTAGGGCTAGACGACGCTTCAAAGCGTCATCTGATGCCAATCCAGTCCTAGACGATGCTGTAAGTGTTGGAAGGCCGATGGTGTCCGACAATGCTTATAAGTGTCGTTGGACACCATCCGACTCCCCGGCCCCCAACCCACTATCGCATAGTCGTCGCCCTATAAAACGCTGCAACCCTAGCCAGGAAACCTAGCCGCCATCATAGAGAGAGAGAGAGAGGAGGAGGAGGAGGAGGAGGGGAGCCGAAGGGGGGGTTGCCGGCGACCTCGATGGGGCACTAGAGGTTGAGGTTGGGGAAGCCGAAAATGGAGGTGGTAGAGTCGTTGGGGGTAGAGTAGGGGAAGGAGAAGCCGTCGGTGAGGACATCGGGCTAGGTGGAGACGAGGATCTCTCAATGGCGGAAGCTGATGAGGATCTCCCAGGAGTCAAGGTCAGCGGTGGCAGTGGCGCTGAAGGCCATTGCGGTCCGAGATGGAGGGCGTCGGGCGTAGCCGCTGCTCATGCTGGAGGACGCCGTTGCAGTCCAAGAAAATAAAAAAAAGACCAGCAAAACAAGACCAACCTCCGACCACAAAAAAGAAAATGGTTCACTCATGTTTAACAATGAATATTATTCAGGGGATTTTTCTTTCACAAAAATCATAGAAAAAATATGTCATTCTTATCCAATATATCTCTCCTTCGGAAGGATCGCTCTATTTATTTCCAATAACATCAAGCTATGATTGAGAGATGAGTTTTACTTCTCTTTTTTCTTTTTCTTGAGAGAGAGAAGAATGTTGTTATCTTATATCTCTTATATATACTTCTTAAAATTTCTACGTTCACCTAAAGAAAATGGAAGGTTGCAATTGATATTCTTACCTTTAAGTAACAAAAATTTCTATTTTTTTTTAAGTTCTCAATATATGCAGCCTCTATATTTTCTTCTTTTGCTGGTCGTTTGTATAAATGCAGGAGGTATATATATGAAGGTACAGGTAGGATACTACCACTTGGAAGCAATATCACATTAAGATTAATCCATTCAATCCATATTTATGAATAATGTTTGCTCTCATATTAGTCAAAAGTCTACGTTATCATTCTCTTCTATTTGTAAATATTTAAATCATTCTACACTATTCAAGACAACTAAAAGCTTATTCCATCCTATCTTTAGCTCAACTTGACATGCCACCTCATGATTTATGATTTTAAAATTTTGAAAAGTTGCAGTACATTAACAAAGATTGTAACATTGGTGATAAGATCCTCAATCAACCAAGAATTTGCTGGTGGCAGGGGAACTGAAAGAGAGGACTAGTCACTCTATCTTAATATTGAAGTGGAGATTAGGAGAGGATAATGGAGAAACTCACTCATACTTTTCATTCAATTCCTAGCGACACTCAAAATGGTTGAGTACAAGGATTTATATAGATACAATATGAACCTTCAAATACTCTTACATAAGTTCGTCACTATTACTCAAGCAGCACAATACAAGATTCTAAGAGACACCGTGTAGAAATTTAAAAGACATGACTCCTTGGAACTCTAAGAGACATTCACGAACTTCACCAAAAATATTACCTCAATATATGGAATTTATATGCCTTATCTTCATATATTAACTTAACAATTTTTCTACACTATTCTTCACAAAATGTGAAGTTATGGCATGTTTTACTAAAGATCAAAGAATCAGTCCGAGAATAACTCTATGACTTCCTCACAATATTTAAGAAATGACACCATATACTTATTATATTTACCATGGCTTCCTCTTACGATACTCCTCCACACCAAAATATAACATAATAAAATTAAGTTTAACTATTTAACAGAATTTGTGTAGGCCAAGATCTCTATTTCTTCCTTTTTTTTCAATGGAAGATCTCTATTTCTAATCTGATAGGCTTTTGGTATCACCACACATTCCCTAACTGGATGGTATTACCTCTTGTTAATTGGCCAAGAGAATAGGGCTTTGATTTTGAGTGGGATCATCCCTCACCCATTAGCAAAGACGTGTTTTTGCAAGCTCTAATTCGGTCTACCAGGGGCTTTGTCTCCAATCTAAGAAGGTAGAGGGTGGGTTAGAGCCCTTCTGGATTAAAAAAATAAAAATAATAAATAATGAAAAAAAACTCTGGTCTTTGGTATCTAATGGTTCAAACTAACCACGACTCTAGTTATGCACCCTCTATATTCAATTATCATACACACGATGTTAAGAAGGGATTTTACATCCATCACCAAAATCCTTGAGAAAAATTATGGATCATCCAATTCGAACATGGCTTAACTTAAACAAAATACAAAGTTTACACCACGAAAGTCAACAACATGATGTCAATATGAAACAACTCCTTGTAATCCTCCCATGCCACATTGGACAACAAAAATAGGAAAACAGAGTGGCACTCTCAAACATTTTGCTCAATGTCTCAAGATCTTGTAGGGCATCTGTTCCACAAGTAGATAGTGCAAGCCACCGCCTTGGCCCATAACTCATTTGGCAAGTTCTTGCTCTTCAATATGCTTTGAACCATATCAAGAATAGTTTTACTCTTCCTTTCGATGAAGTCATTTTGTTGGGGGAGTAGGGAGCCGTCAAAGGATGCCAGAGACCATGCTCTTCTCAAAAATCTTTGGAGGCTTTGGATGTGAACTCGCCACCTTGATTAGATCTCCTAACTTTGATGGAGTAGCCACTTTAGTTGTTAAGTTCTTTATATATGCTTTGAACTTTTTGAAAGAACCAAATTTGTTACTGAGACAAGGGATTGGACAACGATGGCAGATTTGTTTAGCTCTCAACAACAGCCAGTTCGCTCTCAAGGGCGATTGCTTTGAGGTTCATGGGGCCAAAGATGGAGGAGAAAGCCAAGGCGAGCAAGGCATTGGGAACACCCCCGATGGAAGCCGGGGTTTGCCAGCATGGGGCGAGGAGCTGGGTGGTCTACAGAAGCCCGGGGGCTGGGCGACGCACTTGATCTTGGAGGGAGAGGTGGAGAATATCTGGTGTCTCTTCACAGCAATCCTCAAGCTACCAGAGGAGCCTATTGAGGCGTCGCAGAAGGAGTGGAAGGATCGAGTGGTGGTTGTTCGAAGCCTCGACCAACTGTGTGCCGACAGAATGGGTGGCCTGAGACGTAGCTCTTCGGAGGAAAATGGAGGCCAAGGTGGAAGCGGTGTCTTTCATCGACGACCACCTCGCGCTCCAGTTTAAATCAACCACCGATCGGGATAGTGCCCTCACCGGCGGCCCCGTGGTTGGTGGCGGGGCAGTTCCTGGCAATGGAGCTGTGGGCTCCCGAATTTGTGCCGGGACTGGACACTGTGAAGATGGCAGTGGACTGGATCTAGCTCCCTCTGCTCCTGGTAAAGTATTGGTCGAGTGAGATGATCCTTTGAATCACGACAGTGGCAGGTCGCCGCTCGCCGTTGACGGAATCACCGAGCAATAGAAGGTTATGGAATTGCTTTCATGAAGGAGGCCATCGACGCCACTGCGTCGCTGCTGCCCAGCATTCAGATCAAGAGAAAGATGAGGGTGTTGTGGCAGCCCTTCATTTATGAGAACATGCCGGTATTTTGTTTCAACTGCGGGCGAATCGGGCACGTGGAGGCGAGCTACAGGTTTCCAGCATCAAAATTAATGGAGGAGGGGCATGATCGGTTATGGACCCCTGCTCCCATGGTGGTGGAGACTGGCGGAGATCATAAGGAACTGGACTCAAGCTCCAAGGAGGAGTTTCTGAGGTTGATCTTCGGCCCATAGCTGGCGGCTACACGGATCCAGCTGCCACGCGAAAGGGCTGCCATGGCCGAGGAAGATTACCGAGTCAACGCTCGAGTCGTCCTCCTCTAGGCCACAATCCCCTCCAAACCATCTGAGCTTGCCCGACTCGCCGCCGGACTCGGATGGTTGGTAAAAACTGGCGAAGGTGGCACTCTGGTGCTCGCCCATGAAGGAACGATCGGCGACTCGGGCTCGAGGTCGAAAACGACTTAGGGTCGTCACCGAGTCGAGTCAAGTTTTGACCCACTGTGCGCCCTGGTTGTCTTAGTGGAGGGCGCGGGCGGCTTTGGGCCGACTGAGGTGCAGGCCAAACCAAAAATCTTGATGGTAGATGCGGGCCTAGGCCGGTCCAACAAACGAACCAGAAGCCCAACGTCCAGTCTAGATGGCGTGGGGTTGGGCCTGGCTGCTATGGGCTGGCCAAGGAGTGCAGGTTGCCCCTCCTATGCAGAAGAACCAGGGGTGCCCACCACGTCCAAGTGTCAAGCCGAGCTTGATTAGGGCCCGAGAGAGCAGGAGCAGAGGGTTCTCCAGCTTCTCTCCCCAGCGAGGGTGGCCCCCGGCCCGGCCCTGCCGCGATGGCCCCCGGCTCCTCTTAGCCTTTGTTGGCAAGGTCTCCCAAGGTGGCTTTGGGCACTGATTTGCTAGAGAAGGGTGCTCTGAGAGACTTGGTCACAGATCCCCGAGAGCCCGGGAAGTGGCTAGTCAGGTGGCCACCGGCCTTACAGAGGGGCCCCTTGGATCATCCTTCAGTTGTGCGGAATTTAAGGTTGGTAGTGATGGGAGAAGGCTCAGATCCCTTTGAGGGTGATGGGGTTGGTGTTGGGCCGACCCAGACTAGGGTGAAGGGAGCTGGGGCCCTGTGCAACGATGAGCAGGGGCCTGACCAGCAGTGCGATAAAGAATGAAGATTCTCACTTGGAACTACAGGGGGTAGCCATTGTGGAGTGATTGATCATAACCCTATTTGATTTTGATGAGCTCAAAGCATCTGAGTATATCTCTTGTTTACTAATGAATTCAATTGAGTGTTTCAGTGAAAATCTTATCTAAAGTGTTTCTAGACTTGGTTCATAATATTTTGGATAAGTTAAGAAGTCAGTTTGAACCAAAGTCTGAGACTCGAGTCGACTCCGGAGTATTACGAGTCGACTCCAAGCGTATCAGAATCACTGGCACGGGCTCGAGTCGACTCCGGATCATTACGAGTCGACTCCGACTGAGAACAGACAGACGAGCAGAAAGCATCAACTCAAAACCTGTCAGCGAGTCGACTCCTGAAGTGCGCGAGTCGACTCCGATGTTTACCGAGTCGACTCCGGAGTAGTATGAGTCGACTCCAAGGAGTTACAGACAGAAAAGTCAGAGAGCGAATTTCGACTCTGAGATTCGAGTCGACTCCTGTGGAACGCGAGTCGACTCTGATGGTTGGTAGGTTGACTCCAAAGAAAGCGAGAGTCGACTCTCAGTGGTTCACAAGGCAAAAGTCAGAGAGCAGTTTTCGGACTCTGAGATTCGAGTCGACTCCCGCAATGCGCGAGTCGACTCCGAGACAGCGCGACCCCAAAAAGATAGAAGACCGAATTATTGTCTCTGAGAGCCGAGTTGACTCCCAGACAGCTCGAGTCGACCCCAAGGCAGCGCTACACCAAAAAGGCAGAAGGCCATGTTTCGGAAACTGAGAGCCGAGTCGACTCCAGAACAGTCCGAGTCGACTCCAAGACTGGACGAGCCAAAAGACAGAAGATCGGGAGTTCGGGCTCTGAGCGCCGAGTCGACTCCCAGGATTGTCGAGTCGACTCGAGTGGGCCAGGTTGAAAATTGGCTCCGTGGACTTCATGGGATGAGCCGACTCCGAAAATGCCAAGTCAGCTCCAGAAGTTGGCGAGTCGACTCCGGGTCAAGTCGAGTCGACTCCCAGTCGAAGAAGCCACTTTAATTCAAATCCAGAATAGTTGCCGAGTCGACTCCAGAAAAGCATGAGTCGACTCCCGCTACAGCCGAGTCGACTCCTGATCGCGCGAGTCGACTCCGACCCCCAACGGACATATTGTCAGGTTGTGCAGAGTGTGCAGAACGGGCAGAAAAAGGTGTCTAACGGCTAGTTTCCGTGGGGGATGGCTTAAATAGCCACAGAGGACTGTAGCAAGGCAAAAAAAGCACCATTCCATTCAGAGAAATCAAGCATTCATTCTCTGCATACTTGTCTTCAACGAAAAGAAGGAAGAGCGCCATTAACTCCATCCAACTTCCTCTTCCCAGCATTTTAAAGAAGCCTCCTCCTGCATTCAAGTCGACCAGACATTCCAGAGGAGACTCAAAGTTCAAGAAGCCCTACTCTACTCCAACTCAAAAGTGTTTGAGGGCTCTTAACTCCTCTCTAGTCTATATTGTAGCAAATCTTCTTTTTAAGAAGCTCAGTTTTTCTGTTTGTTTCTTATTCTTTCCATATTGTCTTTGCTTGGTTCAATCGGGGGATTGAATCAAGGGTGTAGAGGTTGGTTGGTGAGCCGAGTGTAAAACCAACGTGTAAGGGTTCGATTGTGATCCCGGGAAAACAATCGGGGTGGTTCTAGTCAGTGAGCCAGGGAAAACCGACCGAGTTCGTTGTGAGCTCGTAAAACAACAAGTTTGGTTGTGAGCTTGTAAAACAACCGGCTGTAATCCGAGGGGTTATAGTGAATTCCCAAGTGAGACTTGGGGAGTGGACGTAGGAGCAAGGGTTAGCTCCGAACTACTATAAAAGCCTTGTGTGTGTAATTGTGTGTCTCTTTCTTTTACTCTCATTTCATTCACAGCACATAGCAATTAATTAATCATCTTGGTAAAGCATTAATTAGTCATCCACAACGTTTTAATTGCAAAATTATTTTAAAACCCAATTCACCCCCCTCTTGGGTTGTCTATCTGGGCAACAAGTGGTATCAGAGCCTAAACTCTTCTACCCTAAGAGTAAAAGATCAAAATGACAATCCCATTTGGATCTTTCCACATTGAGGGTCAGTCCACCCAAAGACCCCCATTCTTTAATGGATCCGACTACTCATATTGGAAGGTTAGGATGAGAATATTCATCCAAGCCCAAGACTATGAGATGTGGACCATTGTAGTAAATGGACCATACATCCCACCATCTATGTAGAGGGTGTCACTGTACCTAAACTAGAAAAGGATTGGGATGAACATGACATGAGAAAGGCACAACTCAATTCTAAAGCAATGAATGTGCTTTACTGTGCATTAGATAGGAATGAATTCAATAGAGTCTCTACTTGCAATTCTGCAAAAGAGATTTGGGACAGACTTGAAGTGACCCATGAGGGCACGAATCAAGTCAAAGAATCCAAAATAAATATATTAGTTCATAAGTATGAACTATTTAAGATGGATTCTAATGAGACAATCACTAGCATGTTCACTAGGTTTACTGACATTGTCAATGGCCTAAAAAGCCTTGGCAAAAACTATACTAACAGTGATCTTGTCAGGAAAATTCTTCGCTGTCTACCAAGGTCATGGAAAGCCAAGGTGACGGCAATCCAAGAAGCTAAGGACTTGAACAAGCTTCCACTTGAAGAGCTTCTTGGATCCCTAATGACTCACGAGCTAACAATGAAGCAGCACAGCGAAGAAGAGTCCTCCCATAAGAAAAAGGTAATAGCTCTCAAATCTACATCATCTAACAAAGATTTGTCTTGCAGTAGCAGCAGTGAAGAAGAAGATCATGAGGGAGATGATGATGAGGCTCTTCTTGTGCGCAAGTTCAGAAAATTCATCAACCACAAGAAGTCCTATCATCAAAGGAGAGGCCCCTCAAATTCCTATCGCAAGGATAAAGGTAAGAAAAGGGAAAATGAGGGAATTGGGTGTTATGAGTGCAAGAAGCCGGGGCACATCAGAGCTGAGTGTCCCTTACTAAAGAAGGGCAGCAAGTACAAGAAGAAGAAAGCCCTTGTCACCACCTTATCGGACTCCGACGCATCATCTTCATCATCGGATGAGGAACAAGAAGAAAAGGCCAATTTCTGTTTCATGGCCGATGAAAATGAGGTAACATCCAACACGCATCTCGATTTTACCTTTGATGAATTGTATGATGCATTTAATGAATTAATGATCGAATATAAGGCCATAAATCTTAAGAATAAAGAACTAAAAATAGCTAATCAATCTTACCTACATAAATACGATAAGTTAGTTAAGGATAAGGATTGTATCACCAAAGAAAATGCAGAACTTAAAACAAGCAACCAAATCTTGATACAAAAGAATAATACCTTAACTAAAGAAAATAAAAGGCTGAACAAAGAAACATTAGAACCCAAAAACAATAAACATATAAATGAGAGTATCACAAAAGAACTGAATGATTTAAAAGCAGAAAAACAAACACTAACTAAAGAACTTGAAAAATACAAACCCTTGGTTGAAAAATTTACATATAGTTCAGAAAAACTGAATATGATACTTAATAGTCAACGAGCAGTATTCAATAGAGCAGGTTTAGAATATAAACCTAAAAATAAACAAAAACTTCTGAGTAACTTCTTTGTTAAAGCTGGAGAAAGCAAAACTAAGAAAGTAACCTACTTTTGTTGTGGAACTGTAGGACATAAAGCAACTGTATGTGACTATAGGAAAGGAAAAACTAAAAGAAAAATTAAAAGGGTATGGGTTCCAAAAGGAACCAATATGACTAACCATGAAGGACCCAAGAAAACTTGGGTACCTAAGATTATATGATCTGCTTGTGTAGGAGTGTCTTGCAGCCAAGGTCAACAAAAATTGCTGGTACTTGGATAGTGGCTGCTCAAGACACATGACGGGTGACAAGGATCAATTCTTCACCCTTGAAGCTAAGAAGGGAGGTGCTGTGACTTTTGGAGACAATAACCAGGGTCACATCATTGGTATAGGTAAAGTTCAAATTACCCCTTCTACTTTTATTGATAATGTTCGCTATGTTGATGGTCTTAAGTATAATTTATTAAGCATTAGTCAATTATGTGATAGAGGTTATAATGTTATGTTTAAACCATCACTATGCATCATAACAAACCCAAATGACAATAGTTTAGTTTTTAAAGGAATAAGACGTGGAAATGTGTATGTTGTAGACCTTGAGGATCTTGCCAAACACAATCCATGTTTAGTTGTTAATGAAACTAAGGACAATGATACTAGTTGGTTATGGCACCGTAAGTTAGGTCATGCAAGCATGGACTCAATATCTAAACTAGTTAAAAGAGATTCGGTGATAGGTTTGCCAAAATTAAAGTTTGAAAAGAATAAAATATGTGAAGCATGTCAATTTGGCAAACAATCAAAGAACTCCTTTAAATCTATAAATAGTGTCTCAACCTCTAGACCTCTAGAACTACTACACATGGACCTATTCGGACCAACTAGAACCACAAGCCTAGGTGGAAATAAATATGGTCTAGTTATTGTAGATGATTATTCTAGATACACTTGGGTCATGTTCTTAGCTCATAAGGATCAAGCTTTTTCAGTTTTCAAGAAATTTCATAAAGAAGTAACCAATGCTAGAGATACTTCAGTAATAGCTATTAGAAGTGACCATGGTACCGAATTCGAAAATCATTTATTTGATGAGTTTTGTAGTAAAAAGGGGATAACACACAATTTTTTCTGCACCTAGGACACCACAACAAAATGGAGTTGTGGAGAGGAAAAATAGAACTCTAGAGGAAATGGCTAGAACCATGTTATGTGAAAGTAACCTCCCTAAGTACTTTTGGGGAGAAGCCATTAATACTTCTTGTCATATATTAAATAGAGTTTTATTGAGACCTATTATAAAGAAAACACCTTATGAACTTTGGAAAAACAGAAAACCAAAGGTAAACTATTTTCATATCTTTGGATGTAGGTGTTTTGTTCATAATAATGGAAAAGATAATCTAGGAAAATTTGATTCTAAATCTGATGAGGGCATATTCTTGGGGTACTCTACAACTAGTAAAGCATATAGAGTCTTTAATAAAAGAACCCTAGTTATAGAAGAATCCATACATGTTGTCTTCGATGATTCTAGTGATATCTCTTCTAGTAAGAGAGTTAATTTTGATGATGATACAGAAATTCTTGAAGAAAAGATTGACGAGATGACATTACAAGATAATAATCAAAAATTAATTGAAGATGCATCATCAAGCCAAGAGATTATAGTAGATCATGGGCTAACTAAGGCGTGGAGGTTTGCTCACGGGCATCCTAAAGAATTAATTCTAGATGATCCATCTCAACCCGTTAGGACAAGAGCATCCCTTAGGAACTTAAACACTCATCTAGCTTTCGTTTCACATTTTGAGCCCAAACACATAGAAGAAGCTGAAAAAGATGTAAATTGGATAAATGCAATGCAAGAAGAATTAAACCAATTTACTAGAAACAAGGTATGGAATCTAGTCGAAAGACCTTCAGAATATCCAATTATAGGTACCAAATGGATTTATAAAATAAACTTGATGAAAATGGAATTGTCATAAGGAATAAGGCTAGACTAGTAGCAAAGGGCTATAATCAAGAAGAAGGTATAGATTTTGATGAAACCTTTGCTCTTGTAGCTAGACTTGAGGCTATTAGATTATTATTAGCATATGCATGCTCTAAGGACTTCAAACTATTTCAAATGGATGTAAAAAGTGCATTTTTAAATGGGTATATTAATGAGGAGGTATATGTAGAACAACCTCCTGGTTTTGAAAATCATCAATACCCTAATCATGTATATAAATTGAACAAAGCACTTTATGGTTTGAAACAAGCACCTAGAGCATGGTATGAGAGGCTTAGCAAATTTCTATTAGAACATGAGTTCTCTAGGGGTAATGTAGATACAACACTATTTCTGAAAAAGTAAAACAAAGATATGTTATTAGTGCAGATTTACGTTGATGATATTATTTTCGGTGCTACTAACAATCGCCTCTGCAAAGAATTTGCTGATTTGATGCAGAGTGAATTTGAGATAAGCATGATGGGAGAGCTGAACTACTTCCTCGGGCTTCAAATCAAACAGTCTGAAGGAGGCATCTTCATCAATCAAGCCAAATATATCAAGGAGATGCTTAAAAAGTTTGATATGGAGGGGAACAAGTCAATCAGCACCCCCATGAGCTCATCATGCAAATTAGACCAAGATGAATCAGGTAAATCTGTAGATCAGAAACTATATAGAGGTATGATAGGATCTTTATTGTATCTTACTGCAAGTAGACCTGATATCATGTTTAGTGTTTGCATGTGTGCTAGATATCAGTCTAATCCTAAGGAATCACATCTAATTGCAGTTAAGAGAATCTTTAAATACCTAATAGGAACTAAGAATATAGGTTTATGGTATTCTAAAGAATCTAGCCTAAAATTAATAGGATACACAGATTCAGACTTTGCTGGATGTAAACTTGATAGAAAAAGTACCAGCGGGTCTTGTCAATTTCTAGGAGAAAACTTAATCTCATGGTTTAGCAAGAAACAAAACTCGGTTGCATTATCTACTGCTGAAGCTGAATATGTTGCAGCCGGGAGTTGTTGTGCTCAAATCTTATGGATCAAACAACAATTAGAAGATTATGGCATTAAACAAGATAAAATACCCATTAATTGTGATAATACAAGTGCCATTAATCTAACTAAGAATCCAATTCAGCATTCAAGAACTAAACATATTGAGATAAGACATCACTTCATAAGAGATCATGTACTGAATGGTGATGTGACACTACATTTTGTTTGTACTGATGATCAATTAGCTGACATTTTTACAAAACCCCTAAGTGAAGAGAGATTTAGTGTGCTTAGGAGGGGATTAGGAGTGATTGATCCATGCTAGTGGTGTTTTCCACTAGTTCATTGATTTTGATGATTAGATCGTGGTTAATTTAGAGTCTCTTTACAATGATCATCAAATCAGATCATAACTTAGTGATTTTTCCTCATTCGGCACGAACATAGCATGAATTTTAGGTGCGTGCCAGAGTTTGAGACGACTCGAGTAAGTTTCAGAGTCGGCTCGTAAGGGGGAGTCGACTCGCACATTTACGGGAGTCGACTCGAAAACAATGGCAGCAGAGGGGGAGTCGACTCGCATACAGTAAGGAGTCGACTCGAGGTCAACAGGCGCCTAAGGAGAGTCGACTCGCGCATATTTTGGAGTCGACTCGCTACTCAGTGGAGTCGACTCGCAGTCGGGATCCGACTTTTTAACCCTAACTCCATCGTTTAGAAAACACATATTTTCACCGTCGCCACTGTTCAAAACCCTAGAGCCGACTCCTAGAACGTCTCCGGCCGCCCCTAGGTCCTTTTCCCGTTGATCCTTCATCGTCCATTAGGATTTCATACCATTCTAGGTCAACCATGCCTCGCAAAGCCACTGTCCCAAGCCGGAAGAGGCCCCATTCCGCGACCGGTGCCGAGCGGCGTTCCAAGGCTCGGAACGACCCCGTGAGGCCACAACCTCCGGCTCGTTCCCCGCCGAGGGCCGTTCCCTCGAGGCCGTGTGCCGGAAAGGCGGTCTCCACCGGAGATACGTTGATTTCGACTATCTCTCCCGGGAGGGCTTCACTATAGGAGATAGACTTAGGGCCCAGGGTTTAGAGTACTTTTGTTCCCTAGACCTCCCCACATACCCTGGCCTAATTAGAGAGTTCTATGGTACTGTCCATAGAGGGAATGGGGGAATAGAGGGAACCGTAGCCGGTGTCCCATTGTTTATTTCCGAGAATTTCATAGCCCAAATCCTCCACCTTCCACAGTTAGGGGTGGCTCCCACACACCCCGAAGATAGGACTGAGGCCCCTTACGGCCATTCTAGGGCATCCACCCCAGTCCCCTTTAGATGAGGTGTCCACCAGCTCACTTTCAGTTGAGATGCGGCTCCTCTTGAGCATCATTTCTCGGTCTTTGTTCCCAAAGACCGGACGGTTTGATTTGTGTTTGAGAGGGACCTAGCCCTCATGTACTACATTCTTCAGGATACCCCATAAACTTTCCCAAGATGATATATAGATACCTATGTGAGCCACTAGATAGACCTAGGCTTACCCTCCCCTATGGCATGATGTTCACCCTTATCTTTAGGGAGGCCGAGATCCCTATTCCTGAGGGGAAACCCTCTCGCGCATTGCGATGGACAGATCGCATGCGTCCGGGGACCCTACACAGGATGGGGTTTCGGAAGGTAGAGGGGACCTAGGTTAGGAAGTCTTCCACCTCCACACATACCACCAGACATTCCCCTAGTCCTGAAGCCAGACTCAGATTATCCTGACTTTTCCTCCACTTCTGCTCCTACCACCTCAGTCGGGACCCTCCTCCTCAGCTCCTCAGCCCATGGAGGTCCGGCATCGCTCCTGAGCAGCTCCGGGAGTTGCGCCAGGAGATAGTTAGAGACCTGCGGGATGATCTACTTCGGGAGCTCCGGGGTTCAGTGCCTGCTCCCCTCTCCTGCACCATCTTCAGCGTTGGTCCCTTCCTTGACCAGCCGTGACTGAGATGACGGCCCATGTGCGGGAGAGATCAAACAATGTACGGTTCCTGTCCAAGCCCAGTTCCATAGCATGAGCCGAAGTCTCGAGCACCACTCGGAAGATTGCGCTGATAACGTCCGACAGGATATGGGCCACCACTACCCAGGGGGCCGAGCGCTTGGCGAATGTGCTCATCGACAAGCTGGACACACTTCAGAAGTCGGTGACCGAGCTCGATACGACACATAGCAGGGCCACCTCGGCCATTATCCGACAGCTCGAGCACGTCACCAATGCAGTCACACTACTTGCAGAGCGCATGCCCTAGGGACCCGCATCCTCCTCGAGGAAGCCTTAGATCATTTTGTGTTATTTTGACATGTACTTTTTTGTTTACTTATTGTATTCTAAAATGCATTTACATACACATCAATACAATGAGTAGACATATTCTCTTCCAATTGTGGTGCAATTTGATCTCTAAGTGATTGTTTGTTCTGCTTACCTCCTTTTGATATGATGACAAAAAGGGGGAGAAATATTTAGTAGATATGTAAATGAAATCAACATAAAAGAACTCAAAATGAGAATCAAAAATTAAAACATAATTTGTTCTTAGTGGATTTGGTACCTCGAGGCTCATTATCTCTCTGTTGGGGCTCCTAATGGAGTAATCTCCAGAATCTATTCAAGGGATATTCGGAGATTAGCTGAATCCTACTCAAGAACAATGACAGATTTTTCTCTAAAAAACCAAAAATTTCAGTTCAAAAACTTCAATGCATTAAAAGGAAATTCAGAGAATCAAAACAAAGTTGAATGCAATATGTTGAGGGGGAGAATCTGAATTTTTAAGAAAGCTAAATCATTTAAATATATATAAGCCAAACAATTGATTGCATGATATGAAGGCTTATATAATTCCAAATGAAAGGGGGAGCTTTAATTCCAAAATTTATTGTTTCACACCTTTCAAGCTGGATAAATTAAATTAACCAGACACTTGAATTCATTTATGGATTTATTTCCTTGTTATTGAGCAATTCACTTTATCATATACTCAATGTTTTGTCATCATCAAAAGGGGGAGATTTGTGGAGTGATTGATCATAACCCTATTTGATTTTGATGAGCTCAAAGCATCTGAGTATATCCTTATTTACTAATGAATTCAATTGAGTGTTTCAGTGAAAATCTTGTCTAAAAGTGTTTCTAGACTTGGTTCATAAATATTTTGGATAAGTTAAGAAGTCAGTTTGAACCAAAGTCTGAGACTCGAGTCGACTCCGAGTATTACGAGTCGACTCCAACGCGTATCAGAATCACTGGCACGGGCTCGAGTCGACTCCGATCATTACGAGTCGACTCCGACTGAGAACAGACATGACGAGCAGAAAGCATCAACTCAAAACCTATCAGCGAGTCGACTCCTGAAGTGCGCGAGTCGACTCCGATGTTTACCGAGTCGAACTCCGGAGTAGTATGAGTCGACTCCAAGGAGTTACAGACAGAAAAGTCAGAGAGCGAATTTCGACCCTGAGATTCGAGTCGACTCCTGTGGAACGCGAGTCGACTCCGATGGTTGTAGGTCGACTCTAAAGAAAGCGAGAGTCGACTCGTCAGTGGTTCACAAGGCAAAAGTCAGAGAGCATTTTTCGGACTCTGAGATTCGAGTCGACTCCCGCAATGCGCGAGTCGACTCCGAGACAGCGCGACCCCAAAAAGACAGAAGACCCGAATTATTATCTCTGAGAGCCGAGTCGACTCCCAGACAGCTCGAGTCGCACCCCAAGGCAGCGCTACACCAAAAGGCAGAAGGCCATGTTTCGGAAACTGAGAGCCGAGTCGACTCCAGAACAGTCCGAGTCGACTCCAAGACTGGACGAGCCAAAAGACCAGAAGATCGGAAGTTCGGGCTCTGAGCACCGAGTCGACTCCCAGGATTGTCGAGTCAACTCGAGTGGGCCAGGTTGAAAATTGGCTCCGTGGACTTCATGGGATGAGCCGACTCCGAAAATGCCAAGTCAGCTCCAGAAGTTGGCGAGTCGACTCCGGGTCAAGTCGAGTCGACTCCCAGTCGAAGAGGCCACTTTAATTCAAATCCGGAACAGTTGCCGAGTCGACTCCAGAAAAGCATGAGTCGACTCCCGCTACAGCCGAGTCGACTCCTGATTCGCGCGAGTCGACTCCGACCCCCAACGGACCATATTTGTCAGGTTGTGCAGAGTGTGCAGAACGGGCAGAAAAAGGTGTCTAACGGCTAGTTTCCGTGGGGGATGGCTTAAATAGCCACAGAGGACTGTAAGCAAGGCAAAAAAAGCACCATTCCATTCAGCAGGAAATCAAGCATTCATTCTCTGCATACTTGTCTTCAACGAAAAGAAGGAAGAGCGCCATTAACTCCATCCAACTTCCTCTTCCAGCATTTTAAAAAAGCCTCCTCCTGCATTCAAGTCGACCAAGACCATTTCAGAGGAGACTCCAAAGTTTCAAGAAGCCCTACTCTACTCCAACTCAAAAGTGTTTGAGGGCTCCTTAACTCCTCTCTAGTTTATATTGTAGCAAATCTGCTTCTTAAGAAGCTCAGTTTTTTCTGTTGTTTCTTATTTTTCCATATTGTCTTTGCTTGGTTCAATCGGGGGATTCGAATCAAGGGTGTAGAGGTTGGTTGGTGAGCCGAGTGTAAAACCAACGTTGTAAGGTTCGATTGTGATCTCGGAAAAACAATCGGGGGTGGTTCTAGTCGGTGAGCTAGAAAAAACCGACGAGTTCGTTGTGAGCTAGTAAACAACAAGTTTGGTTGTGAGCTTGTAAAACAACCGGCTGTAATCCGAGGGGTTATAGTGAATTCTCAAGTGAGACTTGGGCGAGTGGACATAGGAGCAAGGGTTAGCTCCGAACCCACTCATAAAAGTTTTGTGTTTGTAGATTGTGTGTCTCTTTCTTTTACTCTCATTTTCATTCATACACATAGCAATTAATTATCCATCTTGGAAAGCATTAATTAGTCATCACCAATGTTTTAATTGCAAAAAATTATTTTTAAAAACCCAATTCACCCCCCTCTTGGGTTGTCTATTGGGCAACAGCCATGCCCTCTTTCAACAAATTCATTCAAAAGTTTGGTCCAGGTATATGACCCAAACATCTACTTCTGTGTGAGACACGGCATTTTGAGATGGTCTCCGTAGAGCACAACATCGTCTAGTAGCTAACTTGGTACTTCTTTGCAAGAAAGTCTAAAGGAGTTGCCGGAGGGTATCTTGGGTGCTGTGGAAGCAGAAATTGCTACTGTGGATGTGTTCCACAATTACCCCTCAGCAAGTTGTTATGGTAATCTCTGAGCCTAATGAAGCTCTTTATATTTTGTCTCGTGATGTATGCTGGTATGACTATAGGATGGAGGAGAGCCTTTGGGGATGAGGCCACCAACCTTAATCTCTCATAGAATCACAACCCATAGTGGCGGGCAATTTCAACTGCATACAGGGGCCAAGTTGAGAAGAAGGCGGCACGGCCTATACTGATAAAGGTGGAGAGAAGGGAGTTTCAGAACTTTCTGATGGCGAATGGGTTGGTGGATCTCGAATTCTCTGAGCTGAGATTCACTTGGTGCAACAACCATTTTGGCCATGTAAGGGTGTGGAAGAGGATCGACAGGGCTGTCGCATCACCACGATGGATCCAATGTTTTTCCGACTACCAGATTCATCATCTGCCCCAGATTGCTTCTGATCACTACCTACTCTTGATCTCACTGCTTCCAACTCTATCCATAGCTATCCTTTTCATTTTAAGACGGTGTGATTGTTGTACCTCCAGTCCTGGGACATTATTAAGGAGGCCTGAAGGATGCCGGTGTGAGGAGATGCTATGTAGAGGGACTCGGACAGGTTGAAGCTCACCAAGAGAGGCTTCATAGATGAAACGTGAGATAGTGGGTGACATCTTCAGAAGATTGGAGGAGGTAGAGGCGTTCATTGTTGACCTTTAGAAGAGGAAGAATAGGAGTGGTGAGCTTCTAAAGGCCGGCATGGTTGTTCTTCTTCAGAAGCTGGTTTTTGCACCATTCCCTCTTGTAGTAGCAGGAGGTCTTTTAGAGACAGAAATCCAGTCTAGTGGATTAAGAAGGATGACAGAACACTTGTTTTTCTACCGGTTGATTATCATTAGGATGCAAATGAACAGGATCTGTTCCTTAAGAGATAGGGCAGGACAGCGGGTGGAGGAGGAGAGCGGGGTTAGACATATTCTGGTGGACTTCTTTAGGTCCAGGTGAATGGAGGATGGTAACTCGGAGGTAACGACCATTTCGTTGCCAAATATTGGAGTTGGGGCGGCAGAGAATGCAGACTTGATTTAGGGTGTGTCAGACCTGGAGGTGGCGGGGGTTGTTTGGGCCCTGGCAGAGGAAAAAGCCCTGAGGATGGATGATTTTATCCTTCTTCTTCAGAAGATATTGGTGCATTATTCGGAGGGCAGTAGTGGAAGCAGTCTAGTTATTCTTCAACCCAATATCGATGGCTGATGATTGGAAGGCAATCTATGTCACCCTTATTTCGAAGCGCCTGGATGTGGCGGAGCCTAGCCACTTTAGGCACATCAGCTTTTGTACTACCCTTTACAAGGTTGGGGCAAAGATCCTAGTGGGCAGGATGAAGCCCTTGCTACCTAGTCTCATCTGTCAGGAATAGGGGGCGTTCGTGGGGAGCCGGGGTATTACCGACAACATCCTGATTGCTCAGAAGATAATGTGGGACCTGCAGTGGGCTCCGAGGAGGCAAAGCTACATGATAGTGAAGCTTGACATGGAAAGGAAATATGGCAGAGTCCATTAGTCACTTCCTCAGGCAAGCATTGGAGACCTTTGGCTTCCACGAGACCTGGATAGCCTAAATTCTATGTTGCATGTAGGGGCCTTCCTTTTCCATCCTGGTCAATCGGACGTCATCGCCTTTCTTCTGCTCCATCATCGGGCTTCGCTAGGGTTGTCCCTTGTCCCCTTTTTGTTCATCATCTATGTTGATGTGCTATCTCGTGCCCTACGGGCTACTTGTCGAAAGAAACAACTGGAAACCTATGTACCAGCTCTCGGTGCCCGACCAATCTTTTACCTCCTGTTTGTAGATGATTGCTTCTTCCTGGTCAGGGCGAGGACGAGGGATGCACTGGCCCTCAAAGGGGTTCTAGAGGACTATTACAAGGTTTCAAGGCTAAGAGTGAATCTCCACAAGTCTACCGTTTGCTTCAGTCTAGAGATAAAGCTGTCGATGGGGCAAAAGATTAGGGGCCTACTTGGCATGAGGGAGCTGGAAGGGTCGTGGAGGTACTTGAATGTTCCTATTATGAGAAGAAGACTACAAGTATCGGAGTGTATCGGTTTGGTGCAGCGCATCCGGGAGTGGATGGAGGGCTGGAGGGCGGCCTCGTTATCCATGATGGGCAAGCTGACATTGGTTAAGTCAATCCTATGCTCTTTGCCAGTATACCTCATGTCAAACATTATAGTCCCGAAGACTATGCTAAAAGGTTTGAGCGGCTCCTCCGGGATTTTCTTTGGGGCTCACATGGTAGCGGCCACAATGTGCATCTACTGGCTTGGAAGATGATCTGCCAGTCAACCCGCAAAAAAGGGTTAAGTGTACAATCTCTTCTTGTAAGGAGTGAGGTGCTGATTACTTGGCATGCGGCGAGGCTTGTCCTTAAGCCACAGTATTTCTGTAGTCAAGTGATGACTGTCCGGTACGGACCGGTATGGACTGGGGGCAACTCAGAGTAGCCGGAGGTGCTCCTACATTTGGAGGAAAATCTACAGGTATGTGCCCACTGCCTTGACAAACACTAGATGGCTAATTGGTGATAGGCGTAGTGTGGATGTGGTGGTGGACCCTTGGGTGGACTCGCTTCCGATAAGGCTTTGGCCGACTATGGTCAACGTTGAAGCCATGGAAGACTTTGGGTTTGTGATCTTCTCGTTCGGAGGGGGCTAGATAGAAACTACCAAATTGGTATCTATTTGGGGAGCATCTCGCAAAGAGGGTCTAGTCGCTTTCTATTCCAAAGAGTGCCAGTCCGGACATGCGGGTTTGGAGTACGTCCTACAGGACCCAGAGTCAGAGTGGGAGATATCTATCGCATCCTTCAGAGTGAGGAACATTCGGGGTTGAACTATGCCTAGATCTGTAGGTCGTCCTTCATCCAAAGAGTGAACCTATTCCTCTAGAAGGTGGCTTGGGCCGGCTGCCAATGAGATTGGTGCTATACGGGTGGGGACTAGCCATCCATCCTCAATGCCCTGGGTGCCAGATGGATAAGACCGTGGGGCCACACTCTGTTTCAGTATGAGCGAGCTAGGAGGGTCTGGAGACTTGTCGAGATCCTGTCGGATGCTTGGTACCACTCGAACTCTTTTTTGCAGAAACTCATATGGTGGGCCGTCGCCCCCAGACTCGGCAGGTGGCCGTTACGGCAACTTACACTGCTTATTAGATTTGACTGGCTAGGAATGCCTGAATTTTTGGTGAGAACAACCTTCACCCATGTTCATTTTGGAACAGATCCGGATACAGGCGGCAGAGATTATCCATATAGATTCATCGAATAGACCTTTGATAGCTCTAGGCGCTTGGGCTCTACTTCTGTTCGTGTTAGCGCCTTGGACTGTGTTTTACCTGGAGCCCTCACTTCTAAGTTTTTTCAAGGTCAACTCGATGGTTGCGTGCTGAGATGGTGATAGGAGGAGAGGTGCAGGCTTCATCATCAGAGGTCTAGACTCTAGGGTGGTTATTGCTAGTGGGGTACTAGATCTTCAACACCTCAATCTCGAGGGTTGAGCTGAGGACAGCATGGGTCTATCTGGGTCATGCTCGGTGCATGCTGCAGGCTAGAGCAATCATGCTTAAGGATGATTCGGCTACGGTAATTGGCTAAATTCAAGAGAGCATCGACAGCATGGTGGGTGCCACCCTTGCTTCGAGACATCTAGGCTATGGTTAGTGGTGGTGTAGAGTTCCAGGCCAAGCATGTTTATAGAGAGGCTAACGAAGCCGCGGGAATTGAGTAACCTCGTATGTGGCTGATCACTTCGGAGAAGCCCTATGGGTTGGGGAGAGAAAGTTTGCCTAAAGCGCTCCGTAATTTGTTGTTTTTTAACTTTTTTGGATGTATTCATGCTAGAATTGTATGGATTATCCATTTTAGCAAAAAAAAACGGAGGATCGAAAAATTTTTGCTTGCCATAGCCGAGTTCTTCTAGGCTCTAATACCATTATGTTAGTGGCAATAGAAGCCAAAAATAGAACACTAGTCACTCTACGTTAATATTGAGGTGGAGAGTAGGAGAAACTCGCTAATATTTTTTATTCAATCTCTGGCCACACCCAAAATGATTGAGTACAAGGGTTTATATAGATATAATATGAATCCTTTAATATCCTTATAAGAGTTCATCGGTACGACCCAAGAGACAGACTCTAAAAGACACCATGTAGCCCAGAGATATTCACGACCTTTACCCAAAATATGGTACCAATACAAAAAATTTATGTCATATCTTTGCATATTAACTTAACAATTTTTCGAGACTATTCCATTTACAAAATATGAAGCCATGGCACCTTTGTCTAAAAGTCGAAGAATCAATCTGGGAATTGACTTTTTGGACTTTCTTGCACCACTTAGAAAATTAATCCATGCATTTACTACCATTTAATGTGACTCTTTAGGATGGGAATGACTTTCTAACTTCCTTGCACCACTTAGAAAATTACTCCATGCATTTACTACATTTATTGTGACTCTTAGTATACTCCTCCACACAAAATGTGACTTAATATAACCAAAATTAACTATTCAATAGAATTTGTGCGGGCCAAGATCTCTGCTGGTGCTTCTTTTTTTTTTCTTTCTTTTTTTGTGTGTGTATACATCGGCGGCTCACACTTGATGAGTGTGAAAACGGCCAACAACTGCTTCTTTCTTTTCAGTGGAAAATCTCTGCTTCTAATTTGATAGGCCTTTAATATCACCACACTCGTATTACCTCTTGTTAATTAGGCAAGAGAATATAGATTTGATTTGGAGGAGATTGCTCCCTCACTTATGAGCAAAGTTATGTTTTTCCAAGCTCTAATTTGGTCTGCTATCTAAGTAGCTAGAGGGTAGGGTAGAGCCCTTCTAGATTGAAAAATAAAAATAATGAATAATAAAAACAATTCTGGTCTTTGGTATCTAATGGTTCAGACTAACCACCACTTTAGTTATGCACGTTCTTTATCCATTTATCCAAACATCAAAACTTTAATTTATAATGCACATGATGCAAAGAATGGCTTTTACATCCATCGCCAAAATCTTTGAGAAAAGTTATGGATCACTGAATCTGGACACGGCTTAACTTAGACAAAATACAAAGTTTACACTATGAAATTCAACAACATCACGTCAAATAGAAACAACTCATAGTAATCCTCCCATACCACATTGGACACGGAAAATAGGCAAACAAAGTGGCACTTTCAAGCATGGCTCAATCTATCAAGATGTTTATGAAAAAGGGTCATCTCTTTCGTTCAAGGCTTCGGTAGACCGGGTTACTCATATTGTGTCATAAAATACTCGCTATTTGTATTTTCTCTGTAAGAGTCTATACCCATGCAACTTGGCAAAATCATCAAACCATATAATATTGATGCGCTTAACTCACATCAAACCTACCACCTCCAAGTCCTCTCTCTCTCTCTCCCTCACTCTCTTTTATATATGTATGCATGTATGTATATATGCATGTATGGTATATATGTATGTATGTATAGTCATTGCTGTAGAGAGGAGATATATACCTTCTTATCTTGCCAGCATGACTGATTGGTGACTCCAGCCTATATAATCAGATTTTTTTTTTCTTGATTTGAGATGGTGGAGCCATACATTGAACTTGGTATTAACATGAGCTTGGTTGACTGATTGACTTTGATTACTCCAATTAATGAGGAATGATCTAAAATTAATTGCCTCATTCTCTCCAACAAAATTATCAGAATTAATTTTAATGAAAAAGCCACACTTACAATTTCATTTCATATTTGATCGGGCACTAACAAAGATTGGGATGTCATGGTCTTATTAGATCAAGAGTTTTTAGATGGCCTGATTCAATCCAACAAAATTATGGAGATCAATTCAATAGAAAAAATCCATTTATTTACAAGTTCATTTAGTTCTAGATCAATCACTAATATAGGTTGGGATATATTAGATAAAGAGCATGCATGTGCATGCACACATATTAGGTGTAAAGAAAAGACTTTACATCCACTATCAAATATATGTCATTAGATGTCATGTTGTAGTGGAATGATTTAGTATACTAATATTAGGATGAAACTCAAGATCTAGGAAATATACAACTAATATTTTACTTGGGTGTAAAGTCTATGTTTTACACTTATATGTACTATATCCACTATATATATAATACGGAAAAATTGACCATATGATATATAGGCTAGGAGTCTTAAAATCAAATAATTTTTTTGTGTAAACAATTTAGTAGATCATATCCAATGACTTAAATATGATGTGGAATTCTAGCATTCAATTCAAAATATAAGCTAAGTACCACATTAGGTGTAAATTTGATCATGACCAGTATATACAATTTGCTTATGTTAACCTTATTCCACCCGGGAGAGCACATGAGTGACATAATAGCAATTATTATATGTTTTGATTAAACATCAAATAATCGGCACCAATTTAAGCTGTTCATGTAATTCAGCTTTTTTTTTTTTTTGCCCTTTTTTTTCGGCAGGATGAAGAGGGATACCTAACTCGCCTTAAGCGGCTCTTCTCCGTTCACCAAGCTCACAAGCTGTTACCAGTCAGGCTCTGACACTGTCGATAAATGAGTCGCCATGATTTGGTCACAGGAGAAACGAAGAGTCCCGAAACTTGGAACCTACTTTTTTTGATGAAATCTTATGCATTTGTTGCACAAAAACCACATTTTTTTTCTCTCAGTCATGATCACCTAACGGGTATCAAGTTTCAAAAAGTGGGTGTGAATCATTGATGCATGAATATTGTGAACAGCACAACTTATATATTAAAAAGCGACACAAGAAACGCAAGAAAATTAGATTTGCATGAGGAAAAGTGAAGGTTTGGTTAAACACGAACACAAGAAGGCGTACGATCTCTGTCAACTTGAAAGATGCGGCATCTCATAGATATGACATGGCAACTTAGGTGCTGTTCATCTTACAATATATAGCTTTATACCAATTACAATTTGAGTTGTAAAGGTGCTGAAGAGAAACCCATCACTGTAGATGTCTGCTTGCACGTTGGATGGTGACACCGTGAAGCGCGTACTGAACAGCTTTAGGAAAATTAGATGTGCCACCAACGCCTCTTAGTCATCTGGGCCATTGTCCGGTTCGGTTGTATATTTTACGTGCAAAAATAATTGGTTTTCTTTCATGACATCAACTATTCGATCAACCAATTGATCGTCGGCTATCGTCATAAGGACAATGGCTAGGTTTTTATGTGAATTGAGGGAACTGAATTCGAACGATTTTTGCTTGGTTTGTATTCATGTGATGTGCAAACTCCTCTTATTCCACCACATAACTTAAAGCTGGGGGAAAAATTAAGTTCCAGTCCCTTGATATACTGCCATTTTATATTTAGCCTATGTTGACTAAAGATTTCATCCATGGTTTTTGATTTTTCTGATCATTCTATAAATTCTTAGGCTTCTGCAAAAGTTTGTGAAAAATGCCATACCTGTGTATAGAGGAGCTATAATTGCATTTAGTCATTGAATATAAATTATCACTAATGATAAAATGACAATGAAACAATGATGCAAATGTTAAGTTCTCTGAAAAGAGGTGGGGAAAGAACATGAACAGAGAGATCCAGTTATGATTGATTTGAATAAGAAGAACAAATTGGTAGATCATTGATTAAACGACAAAAACAATGCAATACAAGTGGCTGCTTTTTGACAAATGGGCCCATTTGCTGTCCAACTTTTTATGCAAAGGCGATGCTTTCTTTACTAGCTAATTAAATATAGAACATGTGCTTTTTCTCCAAAATTATTTATGAGGTGTCTCGCTCGCTCACGCATGTAGGTGAAAGGTACCTAAATTCCACAGCGCACTACAAACGGATCACGTTGTTGTGTGAGTCCACACCAAGGTAGGGCTCACACAATAGGTCTATTACAAGAGGAGTTTGGCAGGATAACAGCCTAACTTGGATCAAGCAAAGAGTCCAGTGGCCCAACCCAATCAATCTAAGGTCTAAATGAACCAAGGCCTGAAACTTGGGCCAAATTTACTGTCCTCAACCTCACTCAATAGAGTATAATTTATGACCTGTAGAGATGAATACAAGTGAGGGTGAGCCAAGACACTATGACCAAAATTGCTCAATTGTGACCTGAAGGCCATAGAGCCGAAGCATGGAAATGGTCCCTTTGCACGCAGGGTAGGACTACATATAAGTATTTAAGAACTTAAGATCATACGTTCATAACCTCTAACATCCGATCACTATTTCTCAAAAGTCTTCCCATCACACTTCTTTCCATTCTCGTTCGCCTTAATCCTTACTAGACTTCCACCATTGTGACGTTACTAGACTCCCACTACTGTGACCTTGCTAGATTTCACTAGACCGACCTTACTAAATAGAGTATAATATATGATGTATAGCGCTAGATACAAGTAAGAATGTGCCCTAGTGCGATGATAAGATTACTCTATTGTGATCTGATGATTAAGAATTCAAAGTATGGAAACAATTTCTTCACATATAGAGATAAGACTATATATATCGAACCCTCTTCGTACTGCAAAATGGTAGAAGCCTTGTATAATAGGCCATCCTGCCATCACTATTTCTCTCTGCTCACCTTGATCTCTATAGAGAATTGGTGCTCCTTGCAAGTCCTCAATAACATCACCTACTTTTTTTTCCCATTTGTTTTACTCTCTATCCCTCATTGCTGCCGTATCGGAGATCCACTAAATTCTCATTACCACTTCAGACAATATCCCTCGTACACAGAGGTTTCTTGCCATTTTTACTTTTCTCTTCCAACACCAACTTGAATGCAGATTGGAATGGACTTGGAGTATAACTCGGACTGGAGTTCATGGAAGGCCTGAAACTAAACCTTATTGGGCCTAGTATCAAAAAGTTGGATTGCAGGTTGACTTTGAGAGACTGATGCACAAATCGAGTTGTGGATAAATCTCGGGCCTGGGCCAATTCTTGAATGCAAAGTGCCTTTGGTGGAGGTCTCAAGGTGGCAAAAATGAGTCTATAGTCCATTCATCTAGGTGTGATTTGATTATGTAGCCCCTTTTTGTCCATTAACCAAACAAGGTTATATCTGATACGGTAGACTTAGTTGGGCTCATTGGCCACTAATCAAATAATTCTAATTCCACAAAAAAATGTTAAGGAATGACTTGGGGGGAGTGATTGCTACACTTATCACTGACTAGTTAAATTACGTACACATGTAAATGCACGTGACGCTGCTCATGAACAAAATGAGCAATTCTTTTTGTGCAATACAATTCTATTTTGTTATAGCATATCATCATTCATTTATAAGAATTAAATAGCTAATATGATTGATCTATGCTTCTTTACTTTTTCTTATTTGGTGCTAATTTGGAGCTAGCCCTTGTAGTTCTTGAATTGAATGTCGACTTTGACATCATTCATAAATTATCTCTTCACTTGGTATAAATATGCCCCAGTATTTCATCAAAAAAAGAAATGCCCCAGTAACTTGTGAACAAAATATTCTGATGTTACACTATCAACACCTACTTTTATCAAGGGATCTCAAAATCCCAATTCTTTCCTTTTATCTAAATTAATAAAGCCATCCACCATGAAGTTCAATCATCTAATTACCTTTCTTCATAGTCATTATATGGAAGTTAACATGACCTCGACCGAGTGATATCCCAATTGGGGAGTTGGCAATGCTAGCATTTCTTGTAAATCTAGCTAAGAAGGACAACAACTACTTCAAAGATAGAGGAAGGGATCAAACACCTAGTCCTAGAATTTTTGGAAAAGCACAACGAAATATGGATCAAATTACCATCTGAAAAAAAAGATGAAACAATATCATAGTTAAAAAAAGGGAACGATGTGAAATTATAACAAAGGCAATGACCCTGCTCCTGGATTGGAAGAGAAATATGATGCTCCATGTTTCTAGTTAGTCCCACAAAAGGTGAGTAAAGTGAGAACTCGTGTAGTGGTTTAATTACTTTGTAGAGATTTTTTTTATTTTTGTAAGAAAATATTTTAGTATTACAAGATAAAGGAGATTGAATTTCCAATGATGTTAGATTGTTGTAGAGACTATTGGGCTTCCACCCCCTGAAGACCCTTTAGATGGTGGGCCAGCTAGAGAGGAATTATATGTTGGATTGGGCTCTCTTACAATAGAGTGATGGTGAAGAATCTCATAGGAAAATCTCAAGATGGTGCACTTAATTAGAGTTATGATGGGGCATATAATCAGATTAGTAAGATGAAGATTTAGATTGATGTCAAGATTGTTTTGTACTGAGGTTTGTTTCTTTTGTGAATTGATATGAGAGAGAGGATAGTATGTTGGCTACGTATATTATAGTTCGGTGTTATAGTGAAAGTATGATGTCACCTCATAAGTTGTTTCATTTTCTTTTTCATGAATTATAGGATTTTCCAAGAACCTATTTGTAACATAGCTGTCTGCTAGCGAGGAGGTTTTCAGGATGGAAAAGTTTCGAAAATTTAATAGGTAGGTTGTGGGAAAAGGATATTTGTATAAGAAAGGAAGGGTATGTCATGAATAGAAAGTTTTACATGGATATTCATACAATTCTATAGTTTTTAAGATGGCTTAACTATAATTAAATATATCAGCAATCATCTTTCTAAATTTTCTCTCCAAATTTTCCCTCTCCATCTCAACACCAAACCACTATGTATTTTTCTTTGTATAAATGGTAAATCTTCATTCTATACTGATATACAAATGATAAATATTAAAATTCATAAAATCAAGAAAAGCTCGAGAATAATCTATGCTAAGAAATATGGATTATTGTAGGAATTTTAGAATAATCTCTAATCAAATATTAACAAATCATTAAATATAATAGGGCATTGCTCTTAAAACTTGCCCCTAGCACGTTCTTAGATAGGAGCTTTGTCATTTGTAGATTTATTTAATCAAATCTATTGGATATGTAATAGATATTTGATACAAATACACACATGTGCATGCACATGAAAGCATAAGCACTGAGAGAGATAGAGATAGAGAGAGAGAGAGAGAGAGAGAGAGAGAGAGAGAGAGAGAGAGAGAGAGAGAGATTTCACCTTATAATGCAAATGCAGATTCACATGATAATTATTTTTGAAGGAGACTACAAGAAAGCTAATCACGTAAAATAATCGAGTAGAATAATTAAATAACTAAGGTAATATATAAACATGGAGACGTGTCTCAACAAGAAAAAATAGCCTCTATTTTCTAATTCAAACTACTAGGATTGGAGTCCATGTATCCTCACTCTTCTCTTCTTCAACTACATTAACACATATTGGTACAACTTTTTGATCAAGGAATTATTTGATCTTTTCAAGCTTGATTTTATATACACACCATACAACAAATATATTCTATAATGACTCTTCAATATAGACTCGGTCACGTGAAGAATATTTTGGCATTGTCATGCTTTGATGCCTATTGGGTCAGGCAGATCATAAATATAGAAGACAATCTATTTTAAACCAATTTTGGTCAACCTTGCCTAGACCAATGTATGTGCACATGCATGTAGCTATATAATTAGACATATAATGCTTATATATAATTACAACCCACATATATGATATTTAATATATTTTTTATTTTAATCATATTTGAATAGATGCTCATCTATAGGCTATAGCACACTTTTATGGATGTATCATAATGACTTTATGGATCCTCATTCTCCTAAATTCCTATCTAGGGTCACCTCTAATCTTAAATAAAGGATGCTCAAAAATTCTTGCAACTTATATTTGGATCTATTTCATTGATTGATATTTCTTTTTTGCGATTAGCTATCAAACTTATGTTAACCCTGCACCTTTCTCATCTAGTGTTGGTACTGACCATATTAATGTTATATGGTGCAATTTTTAGGATGAGATTCTAAAAGTATCTTCTAATCATCTAATTAGTTTTGGCTCTTCTAATCATTGAATGACCTTACTAGGATTTGGAATCAAGGGGCAGTGAAGTGATATTGATGAATAGTAAAGGTTAACTTAAGCTAGGATGAGATATTCCAAGGCTTTGTGTTCATTTAGGCATAGGTAATCGTCTAAGGGATGCCTGGAGATGTCTACAATGAGTAACAAAAAGGAAAAAGAATAGTATTACATTAGAGTACATCGAGGATGGATTCATTAACTAATTTACTTAAAACAAGCAAAATTGGTGGGATCACTATGGATACCCTTGAGGAAAGTCACAACATGATCAAAAAAGGTTTGGAGTCACCATTAGCTCTTTAAGGAGAAAAACTGGAAAATCAAAAGCAAAGAATGTGGATAAGGCCGATCAAATGAACATAAGCTCTAGGTGAACTTTGAGAATACTATTGGAGAAGGCTTGATGAACAAAACAGCACCTCTAACCTTTTGCATAGGAACCTAAGCCCATACTTGTTTAGGTGGGCAGGCTAAGGTACCTATGCCATGCACTATTGGATAGATGCACGTGTGTGGTAATTGAATCTTAGAAACTTAAAATTGTAGAATCTATACTCTAAAATACTTAGATCTACTGATCTAGCATAAATTGATGCTATAGGACCACTAGAAAGGTGGATTGGGTCTTATACCCTCCCTTTTTATGAGAAAAAAAATGAAAGATTTACGAGCTATCAACTAAGAGAATAGTAAAAAATAATTGAAAAATAGAAAGAAAATAGAAGAGATATGCTATAGAGAAGATAAACAGTAGTTTTACTGAACTCTTTTTCAATTATATTTCAGTGAGTTACAGGATATAGATACACACGACGGAATGCCTCTTAACTGATTAAAAATGTAGTTCGGTTGTTTCCTTGGATCAAGGTAAGTTAGAACAGCTTCCTAACAGCATGTTGATTTGCTGGAAGTTGTTATAGAGCCGGCTGGGATGTTCCATAGATTCTTCTCAAGGCAGAGGTAGCGGTGATTGAGAAACAGTCTCTATATGCCCCCTCAAGATGGACGCACCACTAGCAAGGCCAATCTTGGATTTGAGCAGCTGAAAACGATGGTGAGCCAAAGGTTTAATCAACAGATCTGCTAGCTGATATAAAGTAGGAACGCGATGAATACTAATATTTCCTTTCTGCACAAGATCGCGAACAAAAAGCAAGTCAACTTCAATGTGCTTCATACGAGAGTGCTGGATAGGATTGAGACTAAAGTGTTTCGCTCTGATGTTATCACAGTATAGCTGTGGGGCATGGAAAAATGGAATACCAAGCTCTGAAAGAAGAGAGTGCAGCCATATGGTTTCAGAAGTTGCAGCGGCCATTGCACGGAATTTAGCTTCCGTGGACAAGCGAGAGATAGCACGTTGCTTGCGAGCTATCCAGGAAATGGGATTCCTACCAAGAAAAGTGATGAAGGTGGTAGTAGAGATTCGAGTGTCATGGTCCCCATCCCAGTCGGCATCAGTATAGGTGCAGAGCTCCAGAGCACTGTTATTCCGTAGGAGAATGCCATCAAAGATAGTATGCCTAAGGTACTGGAGTAAGCACTTTGCAGCAGCCCAATGGGTGGTAGTGGGCCAATGCATGAACTGGAAAAGTCGATTTATAGCAAAGACAATATTAGGCTGCGTGAGACTCAAGTATTGAAGAGCACCAATGATTTTGCGATACTCAGTGCCATTTGCTGGGGTAGAACCATCAAGAAGAACTAGGGTGGTGCTGGTGGAAAGAGGAGTCTGAACTATCTTGGACCCATCCATGTTGGTGCAAGCAAGAAGATCACGCACATATTTGTGCTGTGAGAGAAATAGACCCTGAGTTGTAGGGATTACTTCAATGCCCAAGAAGTAGTGAAGGTTTCCCAAGTCTTTGAGAGAGAATCAGTTGCGTAGTTGAGTAATGAGCTTTGAAACAAAAGAAGAGCTACTGCCAGTGATTATGATATCATCTATATAGACAAAACAGTAGTAAGTGATACCATTAGAATGATAGATGAATAAGAAATTGTTTATATAAGAAGATTTAAAACCATAGTTGAGAAGAGCCGCTCGAAGAGACCGATACTAGGATCGAGGAGCTTGCTTGGGTCCATAGATGCTTTTTCTTAACTTACGGATGAAATGAGGTTTAGAGGAATCCTCAAAACCAGGAGGTTGTTTCATGAACACAGATTGATCAAGGGTGCCATGGAGAAAAACATTGTTTACATCCAATTGGCGGAGACACCAACCCTTCATAACTGCAAGAGATAGTGTTGCCCAAGGTGACAACCCAAGAGGGGGGTGAATTGAATTTTCTAAAAAAATTATGTTTCCTAATTTACTTTGAATTGAATACAGCGGAATGATAAGATGTTATTTACTTAAGCTCTAGGCAATTACAAGTAAAGTAGTGGAAAATTAAGCTAGAGCAATTATAATCTATGTGAATGGTAAGGATGGAGTGGAAGCTAAGCAAGTTCTAAACAATCACTTATAAATTAATAGGAAACAAAGCTAGAGATATTACACAATCAAGTATGAATGTAAGGCATGAAACACAAGAGATAAGGCACCACAAACACAAAGATGTATAGTGGTTCGGTGCACCCCAGCACCTACATCCACTCTCCAAGACCTCTTGGAAATTTCACTATAATCCCTCAGATTACAACCGGTTGTTTTACAAGCTCACAACCTAACTTATTGTTTTCACGAGAACACAATGAACTCGGTCGATTTTCACAGGCTCACCGACTAGAACCAACCGATTGTTTTTCGGGTTCACAATCAAATCCAGTTGATTTTTCTCGGTTCACCAACCACAACCTTACACCTTTGGTTTTTTCCTTTGGTTCACCAACAAACCTTAACCCCTAGATTCAATCCCTTGATTGAATCAAGTTACAAGATATTAGAATCAGAATTTAAAGCAAATACAAGCTTCTTAAACAAGCAGATATAACAAATATAAATAAGTAGAGTAAAGAGAAGAAGCCCTCAAACAAATTTTGTAGATGAAGGAACTTGGCTTATTCTTTACTTGACCCTCTTCTGATTTCACACGAGGTAGAGGATCACTGAGGCAACACACAGTTAGAGAGGAAGCTTTGGGATTCACTCGGATGCTCTTCTTCTCTCTCTTTTGTTTTGAATGGCCCTTTTGTGCTTTTGGGAGGTTTCTTTTGAAATCTCTTTCATATGTATTCTCTCCCACTTTCTTAACTTCTTTCCTAGCTCTCCTCTTGATTTTATAGCTTTGGATGGCGTGGGAACAAAGATCTAGCCATTAGAGACAAAAATAGAGCCGTTGGAGTTGAGAAAAAACTAGCCGTTATGCCTCCCAGCGTGCTCGAGTCGACTCGGCTGAAGCAGGAGTCAACTCGGCTGAAGCAGAAGTCGACTCGGCTGAAGTAGAAGTCAACTCGTGAATAGGAGTCTGCCGGCACTGTAGCTGGGAGTCAACTCGGTTGTAGCTAGAGTCAACTCGAGCACTGTAGCGCTGAAAATTAACTCTCTGTCTTTTTATCTATTCTCAGTCAGAGTCGACTCGTTGAGTTCCAGAGTCGACTCGAATACTGTTCCTTGAAACTCCAAAGTGCCAGAGTCGACTCTGAACTTCCAAGAGTCGACTCAAGGACTATTCTCTTGAATCTTTTTTTGAATTTGCTCCTCCAACTTGAATCCTTTGAACTTGAAACTTGGGCCAATGAAGTATAGCTTTCTTTCAACTTTTTGAGAGCTTTTGAGGTCTTCTTCTATTCTTCCAACTTGTTATGTTCCTTGCAAAATAAATATCTTTCTTCTTGCAACACAAATATTAGTAATTATACTTCAAGATTTTGTGATTATCAAAATCAATTTTTGGGTCAGCAATTTCTTCCTTTTTTGATGATGACAAAACTTGGAGTATATGCAATATAAAATAAATTGTGTTCTAGAACTAATGTATAACTAAGTTGCATGAAGTAGAAAACATGCATATTTAAAACATACTTCATGATAATGCTTTAGATTTAATTAGTTTAACATAATCAACATTTTTAATCTAAGCTGATTTGTATTCAATTCAAAACATAAAGCATTATGAGCATATACTCATACTCAAATATTTCTCCCCCTTTTGGCAACATCAAAAAGGTTGCAAAGTAATGAAACATTAAGCACAAAGCAGCAAATGATACCACAAAGATAGTTTTCAAATCAAGTATAGGTGGAACCTTTTTCAAGTTAATTCAAGGAGTATCAAGACTGATATTCAAAGAAGGCACGAATAGAAATCTAACCCCTTTTTTGAAAGATCTTTAATAACAAGTATGAAAGCTTGTTCATTTAAGATCTTTTGCCCAACATATTAAGTATTTAGCAACATGAGAGCAATTTAATTAATTTTCAGAGTATAAGATCAAAACTTAAAAAAAATATAACATCATGTTGGATCATTAATTCTTAATGACTTCAAAGTTCTTATATGATAATAAAAGCATTCGGGCACAAATACCAAAACATGAATTCATGCAATTTATGATATATCTTAGAGCATACATAAAATTCAAAGCTTTGAAAGTTCTTTTAAAGCTCTTTTAAAGACTTTCTTTTATTCCTTTAAAAAGAAGCACATTTTGATACATACAAATGAATTGGCACAAAATTGAAGTTCTAAAGAGCAAGCCAATAAAAACTCATTAGTGAATTCCAAAATAGATTTTCTAATAAAGATAGATGGAATTCGTATTCAAATAATTTTCAGAACAGCTGATTTGCCGATTAGGTGCATTTTAAAATCTATAGATCTATCATATGCAGCAGCTATTTTTAAATTTGTGTTCACAAGAGATACTCAAGAAAACTTAACACATTATTCTCCCCCTTTTTTATTAAACTAGAGGCTCTTAAGATCAACTGTTTGAATTACAATTTGGTTCATGATTGATGCATAAAATATATTAACCAAATAATAAGCCTCAAGGTGTATCATAAAGATTTTCAGATTTAAATTTCAGATGATACATATTGGAGAGTATTAGGATCACTTCTCATTTAGTATTCTTTCTCTCTCCTTTAGTTATGGATTTATGCGATTAAGTTCCATATGATCTCTCCTCCTGAAATTTTCTTTCTCCCCCTTAATTGAGCATTCCATTTAAGAGTTTAGAATTTGAAGATAATTTTCAATAAAACATTCAAATTGTTAATCTTGAAAATATGTTTGCTATAAATTTTAGCATATTTTCAACTTAACCCATTGAGAGCATATTTGTAAGTATCAAATCATATTCATTTGAGATAATAAATGCTCTAAAAAATTAAACTCAAAATATAGGCTATATATAACTAAGACAAGTAATGGCAATACAAGGAGGTTCATCAAAATCAATTTATAAAATATTCAAGGTATACATGATATGATGGTGACTTTTGAATAAGATGCAAAATCTAGAGAGATTGATATATCTAAAGCTCCCCCTCAAAAGATGCATTCTTCTCTAATCATTCTTTTCTTTTTGTTGAATTTCAGTTTTAATGATAAGCGTGAATAAAACTGAAATTTTATGATATCAAGAATGTAAAGTGATCTAGAGTTTTTCAAAATTTATAGCAATCACTCTTTTTCATCTTTCAAGAACAAGTTATGCTTTCTCTTAATCTTTGAGAAAATATACTGAAATATTAATCAGAAAATAATTCATTTGAAGCTCAATTTCTTTCAAAAGCAATTATATTTTCTTTCTTTTAAGAGTCATTTGAGTGAGTTGAAATGTTTCTAGTTTTAAGATCATTCACTCTTTTAAAAATAGCTTTTTCTTTTAGTGATGGAAGCAACAATCATGCAAAAAGGGATATATAAGATCATTCAGGTGAATGTTTATAGAATTTAATTTCTTACTCATAGATTCACAGCAATGTATACATGAAATACAATGAATCTTTTTAATATCAAAATAAAGTTATATATTTAGAAACTGTTGCCCAAGGTGACAAGTCAAGAGGGGGGGGTGAATTGGTTTCTTCTAATTTTCGGTGCTTTAAACGTTTTCTCAAATAAGTGCGGTGGATGCTTTCTTAAGCTATTAGAATGATTTAAACTAGTGCAAAGATAGAAGATGATGCAAGAATAAACGGAAACACAAGCACAACACAAACACAACAATATATAGTGGTTCGGTGCTCTCCTTAGCACCTACGTCCACTCCCCAAGCGTCCCCTTGGGAATTCACTATAATCTCGCGGATTACAGTTGGATTGTTTTCCGGGCTCACAATCCAAAAACCTTGTTGGTTTTACGGGCTCACCAACGAACCTATACACTTTGGTTTTCCGGGTTCACCAAAAACCTTTGTTGGTTTTACGGGCTCACCAACGAACCTTTGTACTTTGGTTTTCCGGGTTCACCAAAAACCTTTGTTGGTTTTGCGGGCTCACCAACGAACCTTTACAAAGTGTTTAACAAATGAAAAGAAAAGATTCAAACTCCTAAATGAGCATATGAAACAATATAAACTACAAAGAAGAGTTAGAAAGTATTTATCGCTTTGAAGTGGCTTTGCTCTTCTTTGTCAAGGATGCTTCACTCTTCAAGGGAGGATGGAGCTCTTGATGCCTCTTTGAATCTGCTCAATCCCTTTCTTTGATTCTTGAATGAAGCACTTGGATGAAGCTTGCCTTGCTAGGGTTCTCTCTTGAATGCACTTAATGTATTTTCCCAAAAGCTTGCTTCCTCTGATGAATACTCCCTCTTAAATACTTCTCCAACCTCCAAATAGTCCTTTCTGACCGTTAGATTGAAGAAACTAGCCGTTTATAGCCGTTGGGAGTCCAAAAAGCATTTCTGCACAACTAGCCGTTATGTTCAGCCCGTGTTTGGGTCGGCTCAACCTGTCCTTGGGTCGACCCAACCTTCACTTGGGTCGACTCAAACATTTCTTGGGTCGACCCTCTCAGAAAACACAGAAACTTGAAATTCAGCCTTCCTTTCCTTGGGTCGACCCAACCTTTCTTTGGGTCGACCCAACCTTGGGTCAGCTCAAACTTTTCTTGGGTCGACTCAACCTTGGGTCAGCTCAAACTTTTCTTGGGTCGACCCAACTTTCAGAAAATTCAGAATCTTGAATTTCAGCCTTTCTTCACTTGGGTCGACTCAACCTTTCTTTGGGTCGACTCAAGGTTTACTTGGGTCGACTCAACTTCTTCTTGGGTCGACCCTCTCAGTAAATCCAGAGAACCATTTTCTGAGTTGTTTGAGGATCTTGATGTTTGGGTCGACTCATGCTTTCCTTGGGTCGACCCAACTCACTGTTCATCTGTGCCATTTTTGCAGAAGTGTGCCAAATGATTTCTTGATGTGCCGGGGTCGACCTAATCATCCTTTGGGTCGACTCAATCCACACTTTGCTGCATTCTCAAGGTTAGATTCATTCAAATGAACAAGGTCATGTATCTATTTTCAATTAACCAAATATACTGAGAGTAATGAACTTATAAATGAAGTATCAATTTAACTTATAGCATACTCTAGATAATTGCTTGTTAATCATCAAAATAACACTATCATCCTCAATCTCCCCCTTTTTGATGATTACAAAATAAAGAGTATAAGTCTATTGATACTTGTCTTTAAAATCAGTTTATAAAAGGGATTAAATTGCTGAATTTCAGCTTTTCATATATACTTGTGAAATCTCCCCCTATATCATTCAAATATTGCCAATTTGACTTTTTGAATTGCTCCCCCTTTCATTTATAATTCATTAGCAATGAAACTTCAAAAATTGGAGATAAACTCTGAGTTTCAGGTTATGTATCGGGGTGCGAGAGGTGCGTGCCAAATTCTGAATTTATATGTGCTAAATTCTGAACTTTGATGGAAATTTTTGATTTAGTCAATTTCATTGTTACAAATTGCTCCCCCTTAGATGTATAAGCTTTCTTATATGATTTTCAATTTGTTTGCCCATTTATTTCTCTTTTCTTTACATAATTTCTTTACTCACTCTTTCTCACAAAAGTAATACTCTTTCTTCTCAAATGAAATACTCTTTCTTTTCTTAGAGTGAATACTCTATCTTTTCGTCTCCCCCTTTATATACTCTTTTCTTCTCCCTTTATACACTCTTTCTCCCTTTATATACTCTATCTTTCCTTCTCTTCTCTTTTATATACTCTTTCCTTCTCTTCTCCTTTATATACTCTTTCCTCTTCTCCCTTTATATACTCTTTCCTTCTCTTCTCTTTTATATACTCTTTCCTTCTCTTCTCCCCCTTTTTGTTATCATCAAAAACATATATTAGGAAAAGATGCAATAAAGAACAAACTTCAGACTTCATTGATCAAAATAGGAACATTTTTATATATTAATGCTCAAAATGATGAAAAGTACAATGTTCCACAATCAAGATTTAAAGATATAAGGGAAAGACAAGATTCATAAGGAAAAAAGCAAGATACATATGAGAAAAGGCAAGATACATACGAGAACTAGATTTCTAGCCTAGGCTCTAAATATAAATGCTAAGATCAGCCTAGGGAGACTCTAATTGAGAGTGGGAAATAGGGTTTTCGGAAGAGGACAAAGGGTAAACAGTGCCCCAGATAGCTCACGGGTCCCCCTTTTAACAGTGGGGTCCCGACGTTGGGTCGACTCAAGAAACTTCTTGGGTCGACTCAACGTTGGGTCGACCCTATTCTGGGTTGGGTTGACCCAAGTGCAGAATTTTTCTTTTCTCTTCCTTTTTGCTTCTAAAAATTTTTCTTGCTTCCAATCCTTATAAATTCTTTCTGGAACAATGATACATGAGTAAGGAATCTATAGATAACAAGTTTGACTCATGTTTCATGGGTTTTTAGAAATGGGAGAAATGTATCATGAGATTGCTTGCTCCCTTTTATATCTCTTCAATAAAAAGGATCACATATGCCTAATTTCCTCCTTAGCGTGCAGACTCTATCTTCACTCAAGGGTTTTGTGAATATGTGAGCTAATTATTTTTCAGTACATATATGCTCAATACATATGTTTCCATTTTGCACATGATCCCTAATAAAATCATATCTTATTTCTATGTGTTTGGCTTTAGGAATGAGATATTTAGGATATAAGCCAGAAGTGATCTCTAAATGTAGATTCCAAAGATAGTTTTGAAATCAAGTATAGATGGAATCTTTTTCAAGTTATTTCAAGGAGTATTAAGAATAATATTCAAAGAAAGGCACGGATGAAAATCCAACATTTTTTTTTTTTAAATATATTAAGTATATAGCAAAATGAGAGCAATCTAATTAATTTTCAGAGTATAGTATAAGATCAAATAAAGATCAAACCTTATATACTTGAAAAATATAAGATTATGTTGAATCCTTAATTCTTAATGACTTTAAAGTTCTTTCATGATATAAAAGTATTGGGGCATAGATACCAAAACATGAATTTATGCAGTGTAGGATACATAAAATTCAAGGCTTTGAAAGTTCTTTTAGAGCTCTCTTAAAAATTTTCTTTTACTCCTTTAAAGATCATAGCATCAAAATCAATTAAAATGAATTGGCTCAGGATTGAAACACTAAAGTGCAAGCCAATAAGAACTCATAAGTAGATTCCAAGATAAATTTTCGAAACTAAGATAGATGGAATCCTTTTCAATTAAATTTTCAGAAATAAATGATTTACCGATGAATACAGATGGAAATCCAACTTTCAAAAGATATTCAATGAAGCGCAAAGTTTAGTACCACTTTACATTTCGTATTCTTTGTCTCATCTTTAGATGCGAATTTATACGATTAAGTTCTATATGATTTCTCACTCTGATATTTTCTTTCTTCCCCTTAATTAATCATTCCATTTGAGAGTTTAGAGTTTGAAGATAATTTTCAATAAAGAGATTGAGTATTTAAAGCTCCCCCCTCAAAAGATGCATTTTCTTTCAAACCTTTTTTTTTTGTTCTTCTATAATATCAAGAATGTAGAGTGATCTAGAATTTTTCAAAATTTATAGCAATCACTCTTTTTAATCTTTCAAGAATAAATTATATTTCCTCTTATTTTTTTTTTAATATGTATGGAAATATTAATCAGAAAATAATTCTTTGAAGCTCAAATTTCTTTCAAAAGTAATTACATTTTCTTTCTTTTAAGAATCATTTGAGTGAGCTGAAATATTTCTAGACTTGAGATCATTCACTCTTTTAATAATATATATACATATATATTTTGATGAAAGTCTTTAACAATGTAGGAGAGGAAAAAAATATATAGATGATCATTGAAGTATATGTATTTATAGAACTCAATTTCTTAATCAAGGTTTTTCAGCAATGTATATATGAAGCACAATAAATCTTTTTAATATCAAAATAATATCATATATTTAGAACCATTTATTTGCAATCAAGATCATTGAAAAACGCATCATTTAGACTAATTTTAATAAACTTATAAGATAGAAAATGATATGTTTCAGATGCGTATCGGAGCAAACAATCAAGGCATCAAAAGTAATTCTATTTTTCTTAAACCGTAGTTTTTATCTAGAAATCATATTGAATTATTTCCCAAAATGATGCAATCATTGAGGCACATAATGAGAGTTACAAAAATGCAATGATAGAGACATTTTTAAATTAAGTTTAAGCTTTTATACAAAATCAGATTCTGAATTTCATAAAAATTTTCAAGGAGGCTTTCAGGATTATAATTTGAGATATGCATCTTCTACATTGTAGCTCATCTTAAATTATTAAGATTGAAAACACATATTTCAAACATATATAAGAGCATATTCAGAATATTTGTATTTATGTTGAGTTTTGGTATGAATTATATACCAAAGTTAGGCAAGTTGAAGGATAAAACAAAATCAATTCTTTTCAAATAAAATTTCCTTTATTTAAATACAATTTAGCACTGATTTTATCCTTAAGGTGTGTTTTCAAGTGATTGAAACTTCATTTGATTTTTCACAACCTTCTTATATATTTTCATTTATTTTATCATTCATTCCCCAAATTTTTAATTTCTTTCTTTAACCATTCAATGAACATTTTGATTATCTTCATTTATTCTTCGGTTTTACTTTTCTATGCTCTATATTCTATTTGCTCCCTATCCGGTGGAGTTGGAAGGGGCACGAGGTACTACCACTAGCCTCCCTCTTGTGCCGTCCCTAATATGCCCTACACCGAATAGTTGGGTCAAATAGTGCCGGGTACTACCACTAGCCTCCCCATTGGCACCATCCCTATAATGAGCAATGTAGAAATGTTAAACTGTTTTCTTTAGCAACAAGATATTCACTCCAAACTCTCCCTATTTAAATATAATTAATTACGGATTTTATCCCTTCCAAAAGAATGTTCACACAAGTCTCACAAATATGCTGAATATATTATGCTTGCGCTGCTTTTACTTAAGATTGGAGTATTTACTTAGCTTTTACTTCTTCTGAGCAATGTTCATTTTCTTTTTCTTTATCTCTCTCTCTTTTTGTTATTTTCAAGTAGTTATATGAAAGAGCAGAATAAAGAATTAATCTAATATGCTGCATATAAATATATATCATGCAAACAGCATTTTTATTATGCCCAATGATTCATAGCTTATCACAAGTTATTTTGAATTAGAAACTTGAGGCATAAACTTGTGTATTTCATGGTTATGCATTATACATTCAAAAGTGAACTTCAATTTAATCATACCATGAAACAATTATCATTAGCATGAGAATGAAGCATGATATCAAGAAGATTAGCAATTAAATGTTTAATCATGCTACCATATAATTTCAGACTATTGATTTTGCTCAACTAACTCACAAGAGAAGAGTTTAGATTACCAGTGCATTTAGCATTCTTCAAGCCAAATACCTTTTAGATTCTTTATTCCCTTGGCTGAAGAAAATCTTCCTTTTTTTTTTTGTTTCCAAGGGAATGTTTATTGTATCTTTCATCGAGGTGTCCTTCAAGTTGAAATTTCTTGCTCACAAATCCTGTATCATTAGCAAAATCTTTTTCTTTTCTTGAAGGCAATTCATTAGGTTCTCTAGGGTACAAAAACATTCATACAACATATTTCTTAACTAGATGACTCAACATGAGACATGACAATAATTGAATTTGAGTCACTTTACTCAAGAGATTGCCTAAATATAAGCAAGCACAAGTCACTTGAACTAAAGAGATAACTTCATTAAGTAAAATGGTTCAAGGACAAGCATGTGAGGCAATAGAAAGATTCATCAAGATCAAATCAATTTCTTATTGTCAGAAGCAATTTAGCTTAGATTCTATTTGCTTAAGATAATTATTAATAAGATATACCAGTTAAGTTTTAATCAAATTATCTTAAATAGTTGTGTCTATCAAAATTCTGATTGTTACATAGAATTAAAATGATAAACTATATTCTCAATAAAGGATCTAGTTTTAATAAGAATAGTATGAATTGATATCTCACAACTAGTATCTTTCATTGAATATTCTATATTGCATTGCTTGAAGAGTAATATCCAAAGAAATATTTGTTTTACCAGATTTGACATTATTTTCATTAAGAATATATCAAGCATGACATGTATGACTGAAAAATATAAAAGATATACAATATATCATTTTCTATTTTTTCAGAAGATCAAAAGGAGTTTTCTAATAGAAACCATATGTATTGACAAGCAATGATGATAGCTTTTAACAGAAATCATTTAAGTAGATGACTATCATACAACATTGTTCTTTTTCATTTCTTCAAGGATTCTATCAACTCTATTTTATTTATGGTGTTCTTGGTGTAGAAACAATTGTATTCAATATTATTTTTCTGTGCACAACTCAATAAGAAATTGGTTTTCAAAACTATGCCATGATTACCAATTTTATTTTTCATAGTTTGCAAAACCTTTTTCATTTGAACCCTTTTTGTGAGTTTGTGCCAATGCAGAAAATATTTTAATTTAAGTGCCAAGAACAAAACCAATATTAGCTTTGAGAAATTTTCCACAATTACAAAATCAGAAAGCTTATCTCCTGGGTTCACAATCCTAGAGATCCAAATAAGTTCTTATGAAGAGTTTTCAAAGGCTAAAAGGTGAAACAATATTTTCAGATTTAGAAATGATTCTAGTTTGTTTTTCTAGATGACATACATAGCAAACTTTGACCTTGCAAAGAATAATCTAAGTGAACCAATGACAAGGTCTTTTAGATAAGTCCATACTATTATGAGTTGATTTATATGCCAAAACTAGACTCTTTAATATTGTATTCTTAATGATATATTAAAAAAAATATACCAAGTAGACATTCTTATGTTTATGATCAATAAAGATAATGCCATGGATAAGAACTCTCAATCAAGCATATTAGAGAAATTAAAGAATTATTCTAAGAGTATTGATAAGCAAATTATCCATCAATAACTGAAGCATAATATAGAAAGATGGATGATTTGGTTATATTTTCTTTTCATGCCAAAAGTATCACTTATATCACAGAAATGATTATACCTGCAATTTATTGGATACTAAGGCAAAGAGAATGATGAGATGCAAGATTACTAATTTCATTATTCTTTTCATTTCAATTACTTTTCTTAAGTATATTTTAAGTTTCATTCTTTAATATATGTCTAGAGCACCCAATGTCTAAAATTAACATCTTTTGTGGAGCTTGAGTGCTAGATTATACCTACAGAAAATATTCAGATTTTCAACTTAGGAACCCAAGCTCTTTGGGGTCCTTGTAGGTTAGCTATTATTGTTCCTTTGGAACCCATATTTTCTTAATAGCTATTTTGTCCATAGGCTTGCAAATTTTAGGATTACAAGGAGTGAATTTCTGCATCATCTTGTTAAATTTAACAAACATAGATTTAACATGAGCAGTAGATAAACTTACAATTTTCTGTTTTTGCCTATTAGAATCTGTTTTAGGATAGATAGTAGAGGATTTAACACACATGTCTTGGTTTGTGTGTACCAAGATTGATGTCCTAATCCATCCTTTTCAAATTCAGCTCTTTGATTATTTATCATTAAGTTCAGCTTTTCAGAGCTGATAGTAAATTTTTCAACTATAGGCTTAAATTTGTTAACTTCTTTAGTTAACCTTTCATTGTCTTCTGAAAGCAATTTATTATTTTTCTTAAGTTTATCATAGCTTTCATTGAGAAGTTGGTTTTTCTGATTTAGTTCTTTATTTTTCTCAATTAAGATTTTAGTTTCATTAGTATGTTTCTTAATTAATGTTTCATAATAATTAGACAGTTTCATTTTTTCATTTACTAGGATTTTCTTTTCATTCTTCAGGTTCTTATTTTTACAAATGAGTTTCTTATGTTCTTTCATTAGATCAAGAAATGCATCATGTAACTCATTAAGTGTAAAATCATTTTCAGTTTTATCATATACTTCATATTCAGAAGAGGAGACACTTTGTGTTTCAACACATACCTCGTTCTTGTGTGCCACAAGGCTTAGGTTCTCAATATCGGCTTGCTCTCATCTTCTTCAGAGCTAATTTCAGATTCACTAAAAATGTTAGTACTTTCATATTTAGCCTCTAGCATATTCCATATGTCTTTAGCAGTTATGCAAGAAGATATGCAATTAAACTCATTCTCATCTAATGCACAATATAACAGCTTTATGGCTTTTGAATTTTGCTGAGCCATTTTCTTATCATGATTAGTGCTTGTGTGTGGTCCATTGACTATGATACTCCATAAATCATAGTCATGTGCTTGAATGAAGATGCGCATGCGTGCTTTCCAATATGTGTAGTTTATACCATCAAATAGTGGAGGTCTATCAATTAATTGTCCCTCACTCATAGAATATCCCACTTGGGTTGTCATGATCTTTAACTCTTGATTGTGAGATCAATGAGTACTATTAGAGCACCTCGCTCTGATACCACTTGTTGCCCAAGGTGACAAGTCAAGAGGGGGGGGTGAATTGGTTTCTTCTAATTTTCGGTGCTTTAAACGTTTTCTCAAATAAGTGCGGTGGATGCTTTCTTAAGCTATTAGAATGATTTAAACTAGTGCAAAGATAGAAGATGATGCAAGAATAAACGGAAACACAAGCACAACACAAACACAACAATATATAGTGTTCGGTGCTCTCCTTAGCACCTACGTCCACTCCCCAAGCGTCCCCTTGGGAATTCACTATAATCTTGCGGATTACAGTTGGATTGTTTTCCGGGCTCACAATCCAAAAACCTTTGTTGGTTTTACGGGCTCACCAACGAACCTATACACTTTGGTTTTCCGGGTTCACCAAAAACCTTTGTTGGTTTTACGGGCTCACCAACGAACCTTTGTACTTTGGTTTTTCGGGTTCACCAAAAACCTTTGTTGGTTTTGCGGGCTCACCAACGAACCTTTACAAAGTGTTTAACAAATGAAAAGAAAAATTCAAACTCCTAAATGAGCATATGAAACAATATAAACTACAAAGAAGAGTTAGAAAGTATTTATCGCTTTGAAGTGGCTTTGCTCTTCTTTGTCAAGGATGCTTCACTCTTCAAGGGAGGATGGAGCTCTTGATGCCTCTTTGAATCTGCTCAATCCCTTTCTTTGATTCTTGAATGAAGCACTTGGATGAAGCTTGCCTTGCTAGGGTTCTCTCTTGAATGCACTTAATGTATTTTCCCAAAAGCTTGCTTCCTCTGATGAATACTCCCTCTTAAATACTTCTCCAACCTCCAAATAGTCCTTTCTGACCGTTAGATGAAGAAACTAGCCGTTTATAGCCGTTGGGAGTCCAAAAAGCATTTCTGCACAACTAGCCGTTATGTTCAGCCCGTGTTTGGGTCGGCTCAACCTGTCCTTGGTCGACCCAACCTTCACTTGGGTCGACTCAAACATTTCTTGGGTCGACCCTCTCAGAAAACACAGAAACTTGAAATTCAGCCTTCCTTTCCTTGGGTCGACCCAACCTTTCTTTGGGTCGACCCAACCTTGGGTCAGCTCAAACTTTTCTTGGGTCGACTCAACCTTGGGTCAGCTCAAACTTTTCTTGGGTCGACCCAACTTTCAGAAAATTCAGAATCTTGAATTTCAGCCTTTCTTCACTTGGGTCGACTCAACCTTTCTTTGGGTCGACTCAAGGTTTACTTGGGTCGACTCAACTTCTTCTTGGGTCGACCCTCTCAGTAAATCCAGAGAACCATTTTCTGAGTTGTTTGAGGATCTTGATGTTTGGGTCGACTCATGCTTTCCTTGGGTCGACCCAACTCACTGTTCATCTGTGCCATTTTTGCAGAAGTGTGCCAAATGATTTCTTGATGTGCCGGGGTCGACCTAATCATCCTTTGGGTCGACTCAATCCACACTTTGCTGCATTCTCAAGGTTAGATTCATTCAAATGAACAAGGTCATGTATCTATTTTCAATTAACCAAATATACTGAGAGTAATGAACTTATAAATGAAGTATCAATTTAACTTATAGCATACTCTAGATAATTGCTTGTTAATCATCAAAATAACACTATCATCCTCAGAAACATTTGTTCGCAATCAAGATCATTGAAAAATACATCATTTAAATCAATTTTAGTATACTTTAAAGATAAAAATGATATGTTCATATGCGTACGGAGCAATCAACCATGCATCAAAACTAATTCTATTTTTCTAAGTTAAGATTTTATTTAGAAATCATATGAGTTATTCTCCTGAATGTTGCGATCATTGAAGCATATAACTAAGGTTACAAAATGTAACAATATAAGCATTTTTAAATTAATTTAAACTTTTATACAAAATCGGATTCTGAACTTCATAAAGATTTTCAAGGAGGCTTTCAAAGTATAATTTGAGATATGTATCTCCACATTGTAGCTCATCTTAAATCATTACAATTGAAAATACATATTTCAAACATATTAAAGCATATTCAGAATCTTGTATTAATTTGAGTTTTGGTACGAATTAGAACATTATGTACCAAAGTAGGCAAGTGAAGAATAAAACAAAATCAATTCATTTTCTAAATAGAGACATCCTTCTCTTCTTCTTTTTACAAATTTATTCAACTTTCAGATTTCAAAGATATCTTGAACATAAATCTGAAATTCTTTTAATAATACCAAAAAAATTATGTAGTATTTCAAACATTCAATCAATTATCCAAGCAGGAGCATCACAAAATATTGAGAACCTATAATTCAAAACATCATGCTACATGCAAAATATATTATGTTAATCATGCATTAAAATATTAAGAACAAGCATGTCAAGGATCAAAATCAGTTCTTTCAAATAAACTCTTCCTATTTAAATATAATTTTGCACTATCATCCTTTAAGTGGTTTTCAATAATTAAAAACTTGACTTGATTCTTTTTATTACTTTCATTTACTTTGTCTTCATTTCTCTTTTTTTTTTGAATTTCTTCCTTAACCAATTAATGAACATTTTATTTTGTTTTTCATTTTTACTCTTATGCTCTATACTCTATTGCTCCCTATCCGTGGAGTGGAAGGGCACGAGTACTACCACTAGCCTTCCCTTGTGCCGTCCCTAATATACCCTACACCGAATAGTGGGTCAAATATGCCGGTACTACTACTAGCTTCCCCATGGCACCATCCCTATGATAAGCAATATAGAAAGGTTAAAAGTCGCTTCAAACTCCCCCTGTTTAATGTAATTAATTATGGATTTATCCCTTCCATAAGAATGCTCACACAAATCTCACAAATATGCCGAATATATTATGCTGTTTGCTTTTTCTTAAGATTGGAGTATTCCTTTACTTAAATTTTACTTTCTTGATAACTATTTATCTTTATCTCTCCTTTTTTTATTCTCAATAATTACATGAAAGAGCAGAATAAAGAAATAATCTTATGTATCATATAGATGTAATCATGCAAACAATATTTTATTATGCTCAAGGATTCATAGCTTCTCACAAGTTATTTAAATCAAAATTTTATGCATAAATTTGATTCATGTTATACATAAGCAAAGATATATTTTAGTTGGGCAAACCATGAAACAATTCTAAAAGCATAAGTCAAATCAATACAATATATAGACATGATATTAAGAAATTAATAATTAAAACTTAATCATCCACAATAAATTAATTATTGACTTTGCTCAGCTAATTATGAGAGAGGTATCTAAAATAAGATTCATTCTGCATCTTCAAGTCAAATACCTACTAGATTCTTATGTGTAAACTTTGGCTGAAGAAGCCCCTTTCTGTTTGCATTGAATATTTATTGTATCTTACTGGAGGTGTCCTTCAAGTTAAATCTCTCATTTTCTGCTTAAGAATCCTGCATTATTAATAAAATCTTTTTCTCTCTGAAGGAAATCATAGTTTTTCAAATACAAAACATCATACAACATTATTTCTTAACTATGATCGATCATATATAAGATATGATAATTAAATATTAGTCACTTTTACTCAAGAGTTGCCTAAAATATAAGCAAGCACATGTCACTTGAACTAAGAGTTGTTTTATTAACCAAGATGGTCAAGGACAACATGTGAGATAGGAAGATTCATCAAGGTCAAATCAATTTCTTATTTTCAGAATCAATTTAGGCTTAGATTTTATTTGCTTAAGATAATTATCATATAACATACTAGTCTAGCTTTAATTTTATCTTAAACAGGTTTCTATCAAAATTTAGATTGTGATTCATTATTTATCAAAAAATATGATTCATTAGAGTTAGATTGAAGTCTTGCACAAGGCACATAATGAGCATCAATCTGGTCTACTAGCTGTATGTATGAAAAATAATTATTCGTATCATTCTTCAATACAGCTTAAAACAATAGATCTACCTTGCTATCCTTTTCAAATTCTACAAGATGAGGTCATAGACAACCTTCTTCATGCCAATCTTCTATAAGAGTTTTTTTATGGACTAACTTTGTCAATTGAAGATTTCTTTTCTTGCTTGTCTTAATTTGGAGATCGAAGAGAAAATGTTAATTCATTCATCATACATATTTCAAACTCACCTTGCATGAGCTTAGTAAAATTTCATATAAATCTTCAGTTAGTAGAACCAAAAATGATATCATCAATGTACTTGAGCGAGGGGAATATAGGATATCACAATTCTTCTTTTGATGCATAGTTTTATCACTATTACTTTCTATCAAAAAGTTACTCAAGCTTTTATATCATGCTTTTGGTACTTGTTCCAAATCACATATTGCTTTATCATATTTGTAATGAGTATTTTCAATTAATGGTTATTTTACATAGATCTTCTTTAATGAAATAACCATAGGAGTGCATTCTATTCATTCATTTGATAAAAATATAAAGCTCATAAAGTAAGCAAATGATAATGGTGATCTCTTACTTCTAATCATGCAAGAATTTCATCAAGATCTATTTTCATCTTTTTTCTTGATTGCTTTAGTAGTATCAATTTTTATTCATTAAGTGCATTCTCAAAACTCAATTTGGTTTCTAATTATTAACAAGTTTCAGATTTTATGACAAGATTTCAAATTTTATCTCTTTTCAAAATGATTTAGTTTAACTGACCAATTATAATCTTGTTCATTCTTCTTAAAGATATTAGTTTCAGATTTATATGTAAGCAAAAAAATTAACCATATACATATATAATTTGAGTATCTTAATGAAAGATATAGTCTCATAGAGAATAAAATGAATTGATTATTTCTACAACTAGAATTTTTCCATTGAATATTCTATATGCATTGCTTGATGGAATGATATCAAGATAGGAAAATCTTTATCAGATTTGCTTATTTTCGTAAGAACATATCAAGCATAACATGTACGACTGAAAAATATGAAAGATCTGTAATAGTTCTTTTTTTATTTTTCAGAAGATCAAAAGAAGCTTTCATCAAAAATAGATCTAATAGAAACCATATGTATGACAAGCAGTGATGATAGGTTTTAACAAAGATCATTTAAGTAGATGACTATCATACAATATTATTTTTTTCATTTCTTCAAGGATTCTATTAACCCTATTTTACTTATGGTGTTCTTGGTACAGAAACAATTGTATTCAATATTATTTTCTGTTCAAAACTTAACAAGAAATTGATTTTCAAAACTGTGCCATGATACTTCTTGATTTTCACAGTTTGCAAACCTTTTTCATTTGAACCCTTTTGTGAGTTTGTGCCAATGTAGAAAATATTTTAATTTAAGTGCCAAGAACAAAACCAACGTTAGCTTTGACAAATCATCCATAATTACAAAATCAAGAAACTTATCTCCTAGGTTCACAATTCTAGAGATCCAAATAAGTTCTTGTGAAGAATTTCAAGGACTATGAGGTGGAAACCATGTTTTCAGATTTAGAAATGATTCTAGTTTGTTTTCCTAGATGACATGCATAGAAAATTTTGACCTTGCAGAAATTAATCTAAGTAAACCAATGACAAGGTCTTTTGAGATTAAGTCCATACTAGTATGAGTTGATTTTATATGCCAAAACTAGTTTCTTTCATAATGCATATATCTAAAAATATACCAAGTATACATTCTTATGCCTAAGATCAATAAAAGATAATGCCATGGTTATAAAAACTTTCAATCAAGCATATAGAGAATTCATAAAGTTATTCTTAATAAATGAATTAATCATTTAGCAACTTATCCAACAGTAAGTAAAGCATACTATAAAAAAAGTGATTTGATTATATTTAAAAAATATTGCCTATATCACAAAATGATTAATACCTGCAATTCATGTTTTAATTAGATACTAAACAAAAAGAATGATGAGAGCAAGGATTACTAATTTCATTATTCTTTTCATTTCAATTACTTTTCTTAAGTATATTTTAAGTTTCATTCTTTAATATATGTCTAGAGCACCCAATGTCCAAATTAACATCTTTTGTTGGAAACTTGAGTGCTAGACACACCTGCCAAAAAATAATTAGATTTTCAACTTATGAACGCAAGCTCTTTTGGATTTTTGCAGATTAGCTATAATTGTTCCTTTTGGAATCCATATTTATTTAATAGTAATAGATTTACCATTTAATTTATGTGTGTTGGAACTATAGGTAAAGTTATTATGCCCATTCTTTTCATATTTGAACTAAGTTATCTTATTTGATGGTTTGCTTGGTGAATTTAATCTTTTCTCTAGGAAATTATTGTTAGGCAAGGAGTCAAGCCAAATTTTGATTTATCAAAAACAGCATGTGGTTTTCAAACATCATTTTTAATCTTTCTGAACTTATAATGAATTTGTTAATAAGAGATTTCAGTGGTCAAGTTCTTCACTTAAGTTTGGTTTCTTAATTAAGCTATGATTTTTCTGAATCAATCTCTGAATTTAATCTTAAGCTTCATTTTCAGAATTAGTTGTCTTGTATTTCAGCAATAGAATTTTTCTTTTGAAATTTCTAGATTTAGCTTTTTAAGATTTTATTTTTCATAGCTAATTTTCTACATTCCCATACAAATCATGAAAAGCATTAATAGTTCATCATAAGAATATTCTTCATGAAATTCATTGGTGTAAGATTAGATTCAGATTCTACTTTACCTTCTGTGCCATAAAACACAAGTTAGTTACCTCTTGTAGTTCATTGTTGCTCCTAACTTTCAATTTCCTTGCTTGACTCTCTCTTGGTAAGGCTTTCTTGCTTTAATTTCTTTCTTTCTTTCTTCTTGCTTCCTCTTCTTCTTTGTCTTTAGGAAGCTTTGAATTTCTTAGGATTGATGATAGGTCTTTGTCTCATCCC